>NW_025777747.1:0-175728 GCF_021130785.1 Homalodisca vitripennis | reverse complement strand
TTTTTAATTGATTTTGATTGATGGAATTTTTTATACTCTCAGGGAGCTTGTTGATGAGTCTGACACCAACTTGTTGCGGGAGGTGTTTTGATAACGTCAATCTGTATTGACTAGTTCGAAAAATTGTCCCTGCCTCTTGTCCCATATTGGTGAACGTCACACACTTGATTCGCAGTACGTGATCACCTCAAGAATGTAGAGGCAGGGCAAAGTCAGCAACCCCAGCTCCCTAAAAGATTCCCTACACGACTCTCTATAATTCAGCTTTGCAATGATTCTGATTGATTTTTTGGAGCTTGAAAACTCTTTCCATTTTGTTTCTGGCACAACCTCCCCAGAGTCTCACTCCATACGCAAAGTGTGGGTGGATTAAGCCGAAATAGGCCATTTTTAAAACTCTGAGGGAACAAAACTATGCTAAATGCCGCAAGGCATATATGCCTGAGGCTACTCTAGCACATACATTGTCCACATAATCAGCCCAGGTCAGTCCTCTATCTAGAAACATTCCCAAAAACTTTGTGGAATCAGTTTCCTCTAAACGAACATCATCAACAAACACAGCAGGGCGCGCTGTGTGATCATTTTGTCGAAGGCTAAAATGTATGACATTTGTTTTTGACTGATTTGTTTTCAGGTTTATTTCAGCAAAATACTGAATGCATGCATTCAATTCTATGAAAGAATTGATTTCCAGATCTTGGGTTGATTTGTTTTTGAGACAGAGAGGAAGTGATCTAACAGAAACCCTACTTCGTAATGGTCGATTTTATCGAACGTTTTTAGCGTAATCTTTATTTATTCATAACAGAAATATAATTTATTTTCGAGAGATTTTCATTATTTGAAACAGAAGATGTATTCATTAGAGACAGAATTTAGATTTTTTTAAGACAGTGTTTTAACAATAGGTTGACGAATTGAAATTAAGAATAACTTTCGCCCGCGGGAATAGTTTTTTCGATGGAGTACATTTAACCAAATTCGGCTTTTAAATCTAACAGTACCAATTCCCAATTTATTTTACAATGATGTATTTTATTACTGAGTGGATATTAATTGTGCAAACAAGTACGCCGTTACTTGAGTAGCATATATTCCAATGTAGCAGTTATAGCAATTTCAAAAACAATATTTATAAAATGCATTCGATATTTGATTTCATATAAATAATAACTGTACTCCAACCATACGTACCTCTCGTCTACCAGCCTATAAGAACGTGAGAGATAGTGCTTAAACCATCGGGATTCAGGAATTAATGCTTTATGGAGGAGAACCGATCTGAGGGGTAAGTTTATATTGTTTGCGTTAGTTTCGTACACTTTGTAAGATCGTATTTTCATCATCTTGCACACCTATCGTCCACCAGCCTGAAAGCACACGAGAGAGAATGCTTAAACCATCGGGATTCAGGAATTAATGCTTTATGGAGGAGAACCGATCTGAGAGGTAAGTTTAGACTGTTTGCGTTAGTTTCGTACACTTTGTAAGATCGTATTTTCATCATCTTGCACACCTATCGTCCACCAGCCTAAAAGCACACGAGAGAGAATGCTTAAAACCATCGGGATTCAGGAATTAATACTTTATGGTGGAGAACCGATCTGAGAGGTAAGTTTACATTGTTTGCGTTAGTTTCGTACACTTTGTAAGATCGTATTTTCATCATCTTACACACCTATCGTCCACCAGCCTAAAAACACACGAGAGAGAATGCTTAAACCATCGGGATTCAGGAATTAATACTTTATGGTGGAGAACCGATCTGAGAGGTAAGTTTACATTGTTTGCGTTAGTTTCGTACACTTTGTAAGATCGTATTTTCATCATCTTACACACCTATCGTCCACCAGCCTAAAAGCACACGAGAGAGAATGCTTAAACCATCGGGATTCAGGAATTAATGCTTTATGAAGGAGAACCGATCTGAGAGGTAAGTCTAGATTGTTTGCATTAGTTTCGTACACTTTGGAAGATGATTTTTTGATCATAAAAGCTAGTGGCTAATTTCCAGAAGAAACTTACTTTCCAATCACAGTTACTGTTTATTAATTACGAATGGAATAAATCAATCCTTATTTTTTCATGCTTTATGCAAATACTGCAACTTCAAATTTTTACTATGATATTAAAATTATTTACATACTCTTATTTATTACGCGTTATTATTTTCTAAATACATTTTTTACTTACGTAGACTAAGCAACAATTTATGTGCACTAAAAAAAAAACTATAAATATAAACATTTCTAAACTGTATAAAATGTACTACCGTTTTACATTAATGCTGAGTAAACCTCCTGACTGTAACACATTAATGTAACATGTATTACATAATTATCTATTATATGAAGAAACAATTAGCATCTTAGTCTTGCACTATAAACTAAAATTGAGAATGTGGCTGATATTTACAATTACATAAACTGTTATAAGTGAGCAAACATTTTAATTAGCAAACATTTTCATGGTAATTTTCTATGTTAAATTCATAAATTTTGAACTAAAAGCTAATCACTTAAACACAGATAAAACCTGACAAGTCTGGATATGCTCAGGGAAATGCTGAGAGACAACACAAATTGAATGAACCTGAGAGCATTTTCTGACGTCACTTTAGTATTAAGATATTTCCCAAGTGACGACAATCAGGTCGATTAGTTCATGTTAAATTTTTAAAGAACGATTGATTTTGTTTCAAGACTTTTAACCTTTCGCATATATTAACACAAATTAATTCCATATAAATGTTTCTTTAACAATACAAAATGCAAAATTGAAGATTACGTTATCATTTAGACTATGACCTTCTCGTAAAACTGACTGGAGAATGTATCATCGTTCAATAATATAGCAACTAAATATTTTTCTACACTGAGAAACAGTATAGATTCATCCTGCCCTTCCTCTTAGGTTACGGCCTACAGAATAAAACGTACAATAACAGTTATAAGAGGTGATCATCTGTTTTATATTCCAAAAGTTTTACTTTGACGTTTGATTGAAATTAATTATTTATGGTAAATTTCCAAAAAACAATGCTCTACGTCATTAATTCTTTCAGCTATTATATTCACACTCATCCAGATACTTTTTATTTATATTGTAGCCTTCCTAAACAAATTGTAATATCACGATTTTTCATAGAAGATAATCAATTTCGAGCATTTATATTATTCACTTTTCACACGGTTTTAAGTCTAAGTCGGGTGTTTAGTGTGTTTCGAGATCAAGCAAAAGAAAGTGCTTATTTCGTCCTTGAGTATCATAAATAAGTAAGAGTATCAGAGGGATGGAGAACACAACTCGAACTTGGCAACTGAAACCTAACTCTCAGTTTTATCCTGCTGCCAATTTCCTTGATTGCTCGCTTGTTCACGAGCCAGATGGACTTGGCCAATCCACCGCAACTACTTGTATTGGCACATAACTCCACTACACGAGGCTTATATGGTACGTCTGTTTGAGTTCTAAAGGACTTTAAATGTTGTATTGCCCAAGTATGTACGCCCTCTTTCTTCTTTTGAGGGAACTAAAATAGTTTGCCCTCCAGTTAAGCAATTTAATATTCTCAAATAACAATAATACATTTAACAAAATATACTGTTGGGTTAGTATCACATAAAATATTACAGGGAAGTCTGGTAGACGTCAATAAGATGGTGTGCTGAGTTTCTACCATTATTCCAATCTATCTGTATACTGTATAAACCTATGTAATGTAACCCGTTTCCTTCACCTTTAGGTTTCCTTCCCTTTCCTGGGACAGGTAAGGGTAATTTTCGGGGACTCTCAGCACTAACCACCGAGTCAGACTTCCGCTGCGGATATCTATTGTTCCAAATGACGGTGCCATTACAACACAAAATAACTAGAAGCATAAAAACCATTTCACTAATAAACTACGTAGGGATATTAATTCAATGTAGTAAGCGCTCAGCTTCTGGAGTACAAATATCAGACGGATCGATCGGAGTATTTGTAGTTGCAGTCAATTTTTAGCAAAATCATGTTAATCTGCTGTTTTACATAAAAAAACCTCATAAATGCACCTAGAATAATGACTTCTTTATTAAGCTAAATTAATAATTAAAATGCTACATATTTTGTTATAGGAATTTTAAAGCTATAACCTAGTAAATATTGTGAAAAAGAGTTTAATATAGCCATTTTAAGATAAGGGATTAAACTTAATGGAATTCACTGTGAAAGCGAGTTAAACATAGAACCATAATGTACTGTGTAAAATATAAAAGGAAAAGCAATTTACCTGCGCAAACTTGACGTTGACTAATAATACTAATGTGTTTACCGATGAAGGTTACAACGTAACAAATGTGGAATCTAATAACCATCGTACCAGGATGTATTGCTGAGCTGACCTGAAAGAAGAGTAATGTCCAGGTCGTGATGTATGTCCCCGTGTTCTCCAGTGTGTGGACTAAACTGTCATATCCGGGACAGTCAATGTGTAAAGTGTACCATAGCTGGCTTAAGTTCGATAATTTTTTGTCCAGTTCGTGATGTATGTCTCCGTGTTCTCCAGTGTGTGGACTAAACTGTCATATGTGGGACAGTCACTGTATAAAGTGTACCATAGCTGGCTCAAGTTTGATCATTTTTATGTCCAGGTCGTGAAGTATGTCTCCGTGCCCGTTAGTGACTGGCCTAAGACACTAAAATAATCTTTAGAAATAACTATAAATATATATGAAGAATAAAAGAAGCAGATCACGGAAGGTTGTATCCCCAAGGACATACATCGCCGTATGACTGTTCCACACTCCAACGTGACTTGGGAACAGAGGACTAACAATGTGACGTTGGTACAAAATTCCTTTGCTGCTCACTCTATTTCATACTTATATCTAACCTTCTGCCTCTCTGTACCTATTTCCAGGCTAATATAGTTTTTCATTATTAAGACACACTCAATTAACAATTACCTACGTTGCCAGTCTCGTGAGGGCATTGGAAATGCACCAAATTAATCAGTTTCGCCGGTATCCTTATAACTCTAGACGACCGGTCGCGATGTGACGTCACTGAGACACAACGCTCTACCATTACCTCATCATTTTCAACCCATCACTATAGATAGATTGTTTACAAAGTTTTGTTCAACGTCTTTTGATTGCGAACACAGTCGGTTTTTCGTCAGTATAACACGGGGGATGATTGTGCAAAGAACGACATAGTCATTACGTGTTACATTGTAGGAAACGCTGTCAAAATTGTGAATCTTCATTCTGCCTTTGCATGTTATCAAGGCTCTTGACTCGCCATCATAATCATCAAATCATATATCATCTAAAACACATGTCACTCCCTGAATTCTTAATTCATATACATATACTATAAAAGGTTTCATCATTATTTTTTTGTCGGTTTTTTGGGGGGTCTGATTAAAAAATTGCACTAAATTATTTCTATGAATATCTATAAACCTTGTGTTTACAAAATGTTTCACATATGTATTTTGTTGCCACGTAAATCTTATGACAAATGACTAAAATTACAAAATTGAATCCAACCCCCTCCAATAATGTGGAAGCCGTATTAAGGGAAGGATACTGCCCATATAGCTCTACGAATAAAAATGTTAAATATGTTAAGACTACTAGGTTTTAATCCTCCCCCAAATCAGGATCTTTAATCAATACGGGAATGTTACTATTTGATAACTATATTTATTTTTCCAGTTAAATATAAGTTTAATATTTTTTTAAACTTTTCCTTTAAACATTGATCTCGTTTGCATAACACAATACTGTTACATTTAAAATCATATTTCCAAAATACGTATTTCACACTTCACCAGTAATTCTCTCTTTTGACTTTAAGATGTTTTGTTGAGATATAATAATCTAATTGATAACTCGCGGAGAAATCATTGTACAGATAGTATACATTTAATAAAGCAACAACTTTACAACAACCTATAAATATAGATATATAGTAGGCACGGATGAATAAGTAGTAATTATCCAACAACCCGACATAATAAATGCGTTTTACTATTTTCATCACTACACAGGAGCAGATTTTTAAACTATAGTAAACTGTCACGGTCGGAACTCGGTAAGTGACAATTTGAGCAGTTCCTCAGTTGTTGTCAAAGAGCATAAGTAAGTTGGAGTGCCTCTCGGCTGCCGTACTAATGAAAGATTGATTACACTGCGCTCTAACGGTGATGACGGTAATCACTCTTAGCCCAGATCGGGGCTGTACAATAGAGCAGGAACACTACTTGATTTATGTGAGGATCCTACTCGCTCTATGTCAATGTTTTCTGATAGTACTGAATATCTAACACTTCATAGAAAAACAACATACTGTTTGTAATTAAATTAAATAAATACGCTACAGCTATAAATGTAAAATATTTTAAGACCATGAGAAGAACGATGTTGATGAAAAAGTTGAGTAAAACTATTTTAATGAAGTCAGCCGGCCGTAAAGGTGTACATGCAAATGAAGGTTTCCTCACACGGCTTTGACTCGAGACCTGTGAGAAACAAAGCCACACAGAGTTTTTGTTGGCGCTCACAGAAGTCTGGATACAGGCTTTTATAATCTAAACAATAATACATTGAGTACTTTTAAAACTATAAACCATTTATTTTAACATGAAATAGTTACTAAAAGATTCTAAAAATATTTAGATAAAATAGCTTGTAAGACTCAACGGTATAAATTATCATGGCTATAGCCAAATCGCCATGTTAAAGTGATTTGTCTCTACCACATGTATGATCCGATCTAATCCACCAATTTTACCTAATTAAATATCTTGCTGACCTAGTAGGGGTTCAACGATGGAGTAACACATTACTACACAACTATCCCATTACCAATGTCCACTGACGAGGAATTTGCACGTGGAGTCTAAAAAGTGGTACATCGCAACTAAATCATACATCATACAGTGTAACTGAATTCTATAATTGTTAAAATTCAAATTTCAGTTATTTACTAAAAGTGTCAAGCAAACACTTTCCTTTGGATTAATAGAAATGTAACACAAAGCTTTAGATTATAAAAAGAAAACGATACATAATAATAAGTTGGAGGAAAAATGTTGTACTCTTCCATATCATACAAGTAATAACGCATGATTTAATTTAAAACGTTTAGAACGTTTTGACACTTTCTATAAATAAATTAATTTAATTTTTAACAAAATATTCAGTATAATGAGATAGTAGGATCTTTCCATTCATATTTCTCAAAAATTACCCTCAACTCCAAAATGGACCATTTTGAGGTATTTTCAAAACTGATACATAGTTTAAAATCAATTCCCAACGATTGTATTAAGGGGTATAGGGAAATAAAATATCTTGATTACGAAAACTACTTGTAAGGCACGGGTGGTCTGCCTCAGTTCGTATACATAAAAAAGCAAGACCACATATGATATTTTCATTTGAGAATAAATCCAAAATATAAACGTAAATTCCCCATAATTGCTTAATAACAACTAAGATATTAGAATGAGAATTCGATTAAACTATTCATAGTGAATTAATGTACTATCGTAATTTGCACGATATTCAGTTTACAGGTTTTATGGCAATATATATGTGTCTAACAAGAGATACAGTCGACGAGCGGCTAGAGGTAAGTTCTATACAATGAGATCGAGGTAAATGGGAGGGGGAGGGATCGGTGATGTGATGGCTCTTCTAAGTGTATGCATTAATGTAACAAGATAACAGAGTTGCTAATAACAGACTCTTGTCTCCAGAGACTCTTGTAACGTTAAACTTGCTGTCTTTGCTGAGATATCACGCACCACTGACTCGTTTTAGTTACATCAATCGATTACACTACGCTACCTTTTGATTAGAAACTAGTGTTAACTCTTAGTTGTTTTTTTTTACAATAACATATTGTGATCGAAATTAAAAAATAAAATTATCATCAAGGTGCAAATTTATTACGTTTCATGAAAAAGGATTTCGTTTTTATGTATAGAAAAACATACGACTTTCGTACTGAAAATTAATTTAAATACTAAGTTCACCAAAGGCGTAATAATGTTTTCATCGGTTCTAATTAATAAGAAATTATAATTTTCAAAGTCGTGTATCACTTTAAAATATCTATGTAATTTGTTTGTGTGTTTTTTTAATACACACCTATGTCTTTTTGTGTATGTTTTATACAACACAAAAATGAGATGTGATTAAGGAGTAGCTTAATAATAGAGTACCTCAATGAATCCAAAGTGTGATCGAAATTAAAAAATAAAATCATCACCAAGGTGCAAATTTATTAAGTTTCCTGAAAAAGGATGTCTGTGAAAAGAACACAATTTCATTTTTATGTATAGAAAAACATACGACTGTCGTATTGCAAATTAATTAAATAACAAGTTCACCAAAGGCGTATTAAAGTTTTCATTGGTTTCTAATTAATAAGAAATTGTAATTTTGGGTTATGGTTACATTTTTAACTTCATTTTAAAACCTTATAAAATACAGTTTGTCCACAAAGTCATCACTTTAAAATATCTATGTAATTTGTTTGTGTGTTTTTTTAAATACACACCTATGTCTTTTTGTGTATGTTTTATACAACACAAAAATGAGATGGGATTAAGGAGTAACTTAATAATAGAGTACCTCAATGAATCCAAAGTGTGCCATGACGAAGTTATTTCGGGGTAAGTTAAAATATTCACAATTTTTCAAGTAGTTGAGCAGGATTATAATTTTTGGAGTTCAACAATTTAGTTAAGTTAGTTGCATTAGTGATTGCGAAATCAGAGAAGAAATGATAATCTTAAAAATAGAATAACTTACCCGAGTATACTGTAGCGTTAGTTAATATATCGGCCAGTAAGTAGTAACTGGTGTGTGCACATATACGTTAGTATCGTATCAAAATCTTGATAGAGGAGGCTTCACTAATATCTTGGTCGATTTACAAGAATAATTGTAAGAGCCCAAGTCAGGATGATTAATTACTTAAAATAATGGCAGTTAGTAAAAGCAAGATACAACATTAGAGATCTGGGTAAACACCAGTATATTAACAAAAGCAAACAAAGGCAATATTCAATACCAAAAATAGTAAATATGCAGCCTTAGAAACTAAGTTTTAGCCAATTTAACATCGCCAATCGGCCGTGGTTGTGTAGTCTTGCTCGGTCACGTGGTGGGGGAACTTGCCCTCTCGTTGTGTACTAAACCTGTGAGTTAGTGTTTAAAATCATCGTTATTAAAAATGGTAACTCCTGAATTTTTTATTCATATTACTATAAAACTTAGTCTTTATATTATACTGTTAACAAAGCACAGGTTGTGTTTTAATTTCGAAAATCAAATAATCTATGTTCAATATTGCACGTAAACATTAGCATGTTACATAATTAAGCTAATTTATTATTTGGTTAAAGTTATCAACTAATACTTAACTGTACTTAATACATTACTACTCCACCTGAACTTTTACAAAAAAACAAATGTGAACTGACAACTTGAAATTCGACTTCGATATTGTAGTATAGTCACTGCAATGTTCACTCCAAAGTTGTTCCTACTCATATGATTGTAAAGCGAGTATCTTGAACTCTTTAACAGCAACAGTCGGATATTAAATATCATAAAGTGATGCAAAGATAAACATTAAGGAAGGATATTAAATAATAGTTGTTCTGATAAGTACTATTTTTAATTATTATTTTTTATTTGTTTATTAGTTATAACTAATAATTTGTATTTATCAGCTCTCATTGATTTACACGACTTTGAAAACGTTCAGGTTAAATAATATTTTTGTATAGATACGATAATAGTAAAGCAGAAAATTTTAATTGATCTGTATGCTATAAACCTTGTCACAAGGCGAGACCCAGATATATAGTAAAAGCAAGGTGAGGTGTATGGGTGTTGAGTATTCACGCCCTGTGGCGAGCGACATGTTTTATTCAATCAGCTGCCTACACGGTATCGTTCTGGTAGGAAGCGTTACAGCAACAGTGTAAAAACCTTATTAATGTCACTTTGAACTTATCTGCGGCAGTATAAATCCGAATGTTTATGAAATACTGATTAATAATAAACAATTTCTCTTTGCTCATGTGACACTTTGTTCATTGTGTATGACTGTGAGAATTATATGATTCAAGGAAAACGTATAAGCCTAACTTATTGCTAAATTATACAATTAACATGATTGAGTAATACACAAATACACGGACTGACACCATTATAATTTCATATAATAGTATGGATAATTTTACATAATTTAGATAGCGATTGTTCTGAAAATTATCTATTAATTATTATTTTTCCTGACTAAATGTATGTGTTGAAATTTTGACGGAAAATAGGAGCCCATCATATATATTTTTAATACTATAAAAATCGTGTATAAAATGTTTTTCTATTAATACAAAACTTCATTCCTTTTAACCCTACTTCCACCATCCTCGTACCGATGATTGCTACTCACTGGTCGATTATGGACAACTTACTATTATTGGTGAATCTAATAATAAGATCACAAATCATCACTTTAACCGATGTGACTGTCATTGTTCTTACTTTATCTGTAAAGTTCTAAGCCTTAAATATATTTGTAACGTTGTAGAGTTTTACCGCATGATTACACTGTCTACTGTAGTGATTTTTACGTCATGGAAAATAATGAAAGGTTTATATTTCACTAAAATGACTTTGCTGTAAAAACTAAGTTAATTCTGTAACTTTTTTAGATTTTAAAAGAAACCTGTCACCTGTCACAAAAAGCGTCTTGCACCTTATAATACTGTCAGGATGATAACCTATATGGCCATACTTGACATATCCTGTAGGAAAGTTAAAGAAAGATTTAAACTCATCTGTAAGATTATATTTACTCTTAAATCGTTAGGGTAATAATTAGACTTTAGTCCAGCTGATTAAATATACACAGTGTCAGGCCATACGTTCGGTATCATAGTGATTATAACTGTAAATCTTTTTATTATGATTATTACGTAATTTAACCCCAAGAAACTAAACAAAATTATTTTTAACTATAAAATTGTCTCAAAATGGCCCAAATTCTGGAATAAGACTGTTTGTTTTAGTTTTAAATCTAAATGTGAGTTGTTTGATAAAATATCTTTTGGTAGGGTATAAAGGTATCATTATACTAAACATTCTTGCGAAAATAAAATTTAATGACCTTAAAAGGTTATTACAACGCATGCCAACACGTTTTAGGGAGAACTTTTATATTAAGTATTATGTTATTCTAAATCTTATTTTTGAGGTTTCAAATTTCTTTCCAAACTCATTATTCATGTATTCTTGAAGGAAATGTGTAGTATTCACAATTTTAGTTGGGATTTTAAAATTTTAAAATTCCTTAAACTTAAGTAGTACTAAAAAGATTAAAGTGAAGGTTTTGAATTGCACCGTAAGATGAATTATACATCCTATTAAATTCTTTCCTGAAAAGAACACATTTTTATTCAAATCTTAAAATATCATTATTCAAAAATGATTCTGAGACAATTTAAAAAGTTAACTAAATAATATACACTAAATAAATACAACAGCTCTGTACTAAAACAAAAAACATATATACGTTTAAAACACCTCACGCCCCCTTCGCACGCACCCTCCCCCCCAAACACACATACATCGTTGCTATGATTATTGCCATATTTTCTAATTGTTCCCTAAAATTGTTGTTTAAACATGAGAATGTTTGCACCTCATCAGCAGTGAATAGTATCATAGCTATAAGTAAAACTTTATTTTCGTTGTGAATTTTCAACTATACACCTGGAATGGTATCAGGTAGTCAGGTATTCGCTCTTTGTGGAACGTTAAGATTAACTCTTAAACAATTACTTTATTTGACATTGATTTCAAAACCAACATCATTATTTGAGCTAACAATACACCTGTACTGTAGTAGTAAGGTATTCGCTCGTTCTGGAACATTATGACTAATACATAAACAATTACTTTATTTGACATTGATTTTAAAACCAACATCATTATTTGAGCTAACAATACACCTGTACTGTAGTTGTAAGGTATTCGCTCGTTGTGGAACATCATGACTAACACATAAACAATTACTTTATTTGACATTGATTTTAAAACCAACATCATTATTTGAGCTAACAATACACCTGTACTGTAGTTGTAAGGTATTCGCTCGTTCTGGAACATTATGACTAATACATAAACAATTACTTTATTTGACATTGATTTTAAAACCAACATCATTATTTGAGCTAACAATACACCTGTACTGTAGTTGTAAGGTATTCGCTCGTTGTGGAACATTATGGCACATAAATAATTACTTTACTTGTTACTGATTTTAAAATTCAGTATCATTATTTGAGGATCCAATGTTTCTCGTTTTGTCAGAAAAGAATATAAACGTTTGCGTTACAAAACTGAGTTACCACGTCCAAACACACGTCATTACGCCACACAAAAATAATCGGCGGTAAAAAAGCCGCAAGTGTCCCCTATCCAATTCCTTTCAGTCCCAGTCCTCATCCTGTAGTCTGTACAAAACACCAGTGATATTCGTGCCCCTGGAAACTTAGCATTGAGCAAAATAAACCTTCTTGTCAAGCGAAATTAAACTTATCTGATAAAATATACCAGTCAAGTTCAAAAATATACTATTGCGTTAGATGTAATGAGCAAAATTGTGAAGAGGTAAATTTATTCCAAACGTTAAATTAAAATTTTACTGCTGTTTCGATCTCGCGCAAAAATATATTTATTAGTGTTTCCCAAAATGTACTGGGTCTTCTCAATTAATTCCTTAACTGGACATTACCATAACCTCAATAACACAATTAATCAAGAAGTTGTAACATTCAGCTGTTGTTTTGATCTTCCACAAAAATATATTCTTTTGTGTTACCTAAAATGTATTGAGGTGTTTTCCATTAATTCTTTAATTTGACAGTCCCTTAACTTAAAAAACATAGTAAATCTAGAAGTCGTAGCTTTAAATTTTGCTTAATGTATAAATAATGTATTTTAGAAAGGTAGAAAATATAATGGTGAAATTTAAATTCGCTACTGACAATAATTCTGGAAGAGGTAACAATGTACACAAGACTGTCTGAATAAAACATTTCCTTACCCATAACACAATACGGTAATGAATTCTGTAACAGCCTCTTGTACGTTATTGCTAAATTATACCGCCGTGTTTTATGTTGTGACTATTCTGCTGACAGTTTATTTGAAAACAATACTTTTTTAATAAATATATTTAAAATTTCATTTAAGTAGTACAGGGAGATAGAATCTCAATAACCGTGCTACAACATGTTTTAAATCCATGTGGTCTATCTGGGATTATTATAAAATGTACAATGTATTACGTTTGATACATTTTAATATGAAATCTGTACAAACCATTACATCCATCTATACTTGTGAGTAACTTACAATTAACTGTGCTTTTCTACGTGATGAAAACATAAGCTAGTTTCACTTAAATTTTTATCTGCTAACTATTACTGTGTGTTGGATATAATCATAAATGAAAGTTCAATAAAATTTGTAAGTTTATCCCTTAAAACTTCTCTGTGTACGGCTTTTTTGTGATTCTTGCGTAGCAGAATAACCAGACTGTCAGGATAACCCACTCGAGAGCAGGATAAGTGCGTGCAAGAAACACTCCAGCCATTTTTAACAATTACCCTAGAGATGTATTCACTGTAATATAAATACTGATTTTGACTGTAGTCTATTAAATTGAAATTGATAATTAAGGTTTTATACTATTTAAACTATAGTGAAAACTTCTGCTGAAATAAACGCTATGCGGTTTTTTGCGTTATCGAGGTTAATTAATTTCTATCTCGCTAAATAAAAAAGCCATATTTTAAGAGGACGGCTATTCTTTTTTGTGACTTTTCATTTTCAAACTATGACCTTAAAGCATTGTTTGTGGGAAATTTCACATTTCTAGTTAGTGCGTATATTATGAGGAATGTTAAAAATGCAGAATTTCCTGACATGTTTTCTTAGTATGCATCTAGTCCATATAAAAAATACTCGTGATAAGATTAATGGTCCAAAATAGTTTATTGTTTGTGAAAATGTGATTATTAGTCAGTCGACAATGTTTGGCTTTTACATATATAGACTACAATATTTATAGCTTGTTCATTCAATATTTATTGGTTTACATTGTACTTATTTAAAGTACACTAATTTAATGAGTATACAAATTATTATTGTCCACACGATTCTTAGAAACATTCACACTCATTATTATTCCGTTTTTACTGCACGTACAACAATTTACTAATTCCTAAAAGATAGTTTATTCATTATAGTTGAGTACTGCCAAATATGTCTCAAGCAATGTTTGAATATAACGCATAAATTTAAATCAAAATTGAATCTTTTGATTTTAAATTATCAAGTTTGTAATATATTTCCCTTGATTGCATTCATACCATAAGAGTGTTCAAGTTCTAAAAAATCAGAGAGCTCTCCATTGACTTACTAAACGACATATAATTTTTAGGTTTGTACTTCTGATATTACATACAAAAAATATAAAAATAACATTTTTTGAAATTTTAATTTATTTATTTAGCTGGAATATTACTGTCACAAAAATAAGTTATATACTTTTTCAATTTTTTGAATATTATTACAAATGTATAATACAATAAATATGTAAAAAATTCAATCTTAGATTAAAATTGTAAACAAGTCTTTTATTACGAAAACCAGTAACAGCGGTAGAGGCAGGGCACCGTATTCCCTAGGGTGCCATATACTCGCCTATAACCCTCTAAACCCTCTGGCCTCTAAATCAGAGACAGTTCACCGAGCTAAGGTTTGTACGGATTCAGGTTGTGGCTGACGGAAGCTTGGCAGTAGACACGTAGAGCCTATTCTCTTATATATCCTGTAAATCACAGGCGGTTCATTGGATGTTTACAAGTTCGACTTGTGGCTGACAGAAGCTTGGCAGTAGACACGTAGAGCCTATTCTCTTATATGTCCTGTAAATCACAGGCGGTTCATTGGATGTTTACATGTTCGACTTGTGGCTTACAGAACCTTGGCAGTAGACACGTAGAGCCTATTCTCTTATATGTCCTGTAAATCACAGGCGGTTCATTGGATGTTTACATGTTCGACTTGTGGCTGACAGAAGCTTGGCAGTAGACACGTAGAGCCTATTCTCTTATATATCCTGTAAATCACAGGCGGTTCATTGGATGTTTACATGTTCGACTTGTGGCTTACAGAACCTTGGCAGTAGACACGTAGAGCCTATTCTCTTATATGTCCTGTAAATCACAGGCGGTTCATTGGATGTTTACATGTTCGACTTGTGGCTGACAGAAGCTTGGCAGTAGACACGTAGAGCCTATTCTCTTATATGTCCTGTAAATCACAGGCGGTTCATTGGATGTTTACATGTTCGACTTGTGGCTGAAAGAAGCTTGGCAGTAGACACGTAGAGCCTATTCCCTTATATGTCCTGTAAATCACAGGCGGTTCATTGGATGTTTACATGTTCGACCTGTGACTGACAGAACCTTGGCAGTAGACACGTAGAGCCTATTCTCTTATATGTCCTGTAAATCACAGGCGGTTCATTGGATGTTTACACGTTCGACTTGTGGCTGACAGAAGCTTGGCAGTAGAAACGTAGAGCCTATTCTCTTATATGTCCTGGAAATCACAGGCGGTTCCTTGAAGGTTTACATGTTCGACTAGTAATCGACAGATGCTTAGACACTTTCCTATATTTTTAGTTCTAATAGTTTCTACTATAACTGTTACCGTTAATGTCGTATAATGACTTGTAAACTAGTACTTTTGAAAAAATGTAATAGCTACACACTGTTGCAAACCTTCTATCTCCATTGCTTTAGGTCTTCATCTCACAGCAAAATTTGTCAAAGAAGAAGAGTAGAAACGTAAGACAATTTAAAGAAATAAGATTTCAAGGAATTTTCCAAAAAAGTCACTCACCAATATATTTTTTTCCAAACACAACCAAAAGTTGAGTCCTCCGATAAAGCTGCACGAGACCTAGTGGTCCTACTTTCACCTTAACGGAATAGTGGAATAGTCGACGTTCTTAGGAAGTAATTCAGCTTCGCTCGCACAAAGTGACACGTCAAGAGTGAGCAAGGGAGAAGAAATTAGGTACAATAATAAAGGAACATGGTGAGATAGAGAGGGTGATATGGGATAGTTAGCAGAGAATAAGTGTGCAGAAGACACAAAGACACAGGAGCAATGTAGAGGGAAGGAAAATCGTGTCTAGAATGACAACCACCATGCCAGTACGAGAGATGCAGCCCCACTGGCCTAGCACAGCGGTGGCGCGGGCTCAGGGGTGGTTCGGCCATGATAAATTTTGAATTGTTATTTGTGGGACAACAGCTAATCTCTCTCATTCGCTCATTCATTAAACTTAAAATGTTTAGGTTAAAGAACAATACTACTAATGTACTTAACTGAAAAATTATATTGACAATCTCCAAATATTGTATAGACGTTCCCTTTTCTATACAACTTATTTTTTATTTCGTTCTACTTTCTCTTCTCACCACTGTTAAAAACAAAATACCGTACTTTGTTAATACTGTCGTGATTTTATTATTTTTGGTATAACAATCACGGTTCACTAATATAATATACACGTATAATTTTGAATTCATTCCACATTAGAGGGTGCGTTATTAAAACAAAAAAAATATAATGGTTTCATGTAACGAGTAGTATCGCCTAAAAGAGTGATCATGCAAAAGTACAACAAACTAGGTTTACATACAATTCTAAAAACTATAAACTTTACTGTTGTGTTTGAGATATTCACTAACAAGTACCTCTTTATACTGCATAGTTGTAGACATCGCCGTGATTGTAACTGAAAATTTGCCATGTGTATGGAACTTCTTGAATGAATAAACCAGTTGTTTCTTTACAATTCCTGGGCACAGCTTGTGAGTTTTACATAAAGGCTCTTTCTGTTGAGTTCCTTTGAAAGATCTCCTCCTTCAATGTTCGTTAATATTTAAGTGCCTGGACTCTTATTGCCTACCTTAAACTTTCGCGTTGTCCTTTTTCTAAGTATCTCCTTCTTCCTTAGTACCTTTAGTTCTTGTAGTATCTTTAGGATTATTTATTTAGACTTGTAATTGATACCTTTGAACTGTGAAAACAGTGTTGGCATAGACTTATAATCATTCAAACTTCGCCAAATACTGAGGCTGGAGCTAAAAGACAACTAAAATTTAGGCGACTACGAAAAGTTACTAGTCTATGTGTTCAAGACTTCAAGTTTAATAACATTAAGAATTGCTATACCTAAAGTATCATAACTTGTTACAAGTTTGGTTGTGTGGAGTGATGTCAAAACATGCCAGTTTCAAATCGTAAAGTTGTTATATAAGGAAAGTCAAATAATTATGTATGTGTTAAAAACGCAAAGTACTGTTACGTTTTTACAAACTAAATAATTCTTATGTGGGTTTACAAATAAGCAACACGATTATTAGTTACAATTAATTATGTTTATTAAAGCTAATTTACAATAAGGACAAATAATTACTTTAATTGAAAGAAATTACTATTTACAATTATTACTATTAATTAAAACTCCAATAATTACAATTACTATTATTAATATTTGCTAAATGACTAAGATGGCTTCTGCAAAACTAATATTATTTGCAATCACAAATATAGCTAATTAACAAGTGGCTTTACTGTCTCTTCTGCTTAAGTCCAATTTGCTTACGGTTTCCCCGGTGTCGTATCCTTCCACAGGAGTTGTCCAATACTGCGCTGAATCTTCCGGTCGATCCCACGATGCGACGATTCCCACAGCAGTATCTCCGCAGGCACTCCCTATCACAGGATCCGTGTCACGACACTCACTCCACTGTCTCACTGGTACTCCAACAACTCTCGGCTCCCCAGTAGACGGCCTTATATAACCTTCTAGCATTCTTGCTAGAAGGGTCTATACCGGTGGGCTCTGGAAGGTCTAGAAGATTCCGGAGTCAATGGGCAGTGAGTCTTTTACCAGGAAGACTGCTCTAGACTTTCTATTGTCATCAGCCTATTCAGAAGAAAGGACTGGCCCAGCCATTTATGAGGGTGTTGATGGCTCTCGCAGAAGGATTTATGGCGGTCCCTTACGTCAACAGCCAGGCCGCCACCGCAGCCGCCGCGCGACGGCCAGCTCCGTGACACTGCCCTCTCCTTAAGGCTGATCGTCCCGATCAGTGTTGGAACCATGGTAAGACGCTAGACGATCTAGGTGGACGACGAGCATCTTGCCTCTTGGGTGTCTTTGGATTCGGTAGACCACGTCGTTGATTCGTGTCACCACACGATAAGGTCCAATCCAGTCCTGTTGAAGCTTTGGGCACCTTCCCTTCCTCCGCAGGGGACTGTAGAGCCAAACCAAGTTGTTCTCCTGGAATCCAGCTGAGTTGGCTTGTCGGTCGTAGCGAGCCTTCATCTTGTCACTGGCGACCTTCAGGTGCTGGCGAGCAAACTCGTGAGTGTCGTGCAATTGATCAACGAGTTCCGAGGCGAAGTCAGTCGCTGGCCTCTCCTTGTCAGGTGGTAGGCCGAACATGAGATCACTTGGTAGCCGAAGTTCTCTTCCGAAGACCATTCTTGCTGGGGTAACACCAGTTGTTTCATGGCTAGAAGATCTGTAGGCCAGCAGAAAAACTGGCACCTTCTTATCCCAATCCCGCTGGCTGGTGGAGACAACTTTCCTGAGATGACCGACGAGAGTCTTGATGTATCTCTCAACCATCCCATCGGATTGCGGGTGAAGCGGGGTTGTCCGTGTCTTATGCACTCCCAGACGCTGAAGAACATCCTTCATCAAGATAGAACCGAAGTTCGTCCCTTGGTCGCTGTGTAGCTCACGGGGTACCCCGTACCGGCAGACGAAGTCGTTCACCAAGCGTCCTGCCACAGTAGATGCCTCCTGGTTTGGTATGGCGTATACTTCTGGCCATTTCGTGAAGTAATCCATGGCCACCAGGAGATATTTATTCCCTGCGTCTGTCACGGGAAATGGTCCAGCGATGTCGATGGCGATCCTCTCGAAGGGTGATCCAACGTTGTACTGCCGCATCCTGCCTCGACTTCTTGTTTGCGGCCCTCGGCTTCCAGCACATACATCACATTGGCGGCACCATTTTTCAACATCAGCCCTAAGGTGCAGCCAGTAGAACCGTTGTCGCAACTTTTCCACTGTCTTGTTGACACCAAGATGACCTCCAGACGCTCCGTTATGCAACTCCATAAGGACTTCCCTCCTCTTACTTCTTGGGAGTACGATCTGTTCGATTTTCCTCTTCCCGTTAGGAGCTTCCCAGATCCTTATTAGTACTCCGTTCTTGATCTTCATAGAGTCCCACTGTGCCCAGTAGCTCTTGTATAGGTGATCTCTAGCCGCGATGTCTTCCCAACTAGGTCGAGTTCCAGCTTCCACCTCTCGCAGGATTGGTCCGATCTCCGTGTCTCCTAGCTGCTCGTTCCGAAGTTCACTCATTTCCCATCCACTAGCAGGCTCCACGGTGACACAACGTACTTCTGCCGAAGGATTCTTTTCTTCTACCTTGGAGCAGTGCTTACAGCCTTCTGGACAAGGACGACGTGACAGAGCATCAGCGTTGGAATGCTTCTTCCCTTGTCGGTGTTCAGACGTGAAGTTGTACTCCTGAAGCCGCTGCACCCATCGCGCTGTCTGCCCCTCCAAGTTCTTGAAGTTCAGTAGCCAAGTCAGGGCGGAGTGATCTGTCCTTAAATGGAAAGGTTGTCCATAGAGGTATTTATGAAATTGTTCTAGGGACTTCACGACTGCTAGCAATTCCCTCCTTGTGACGCAGTAATTCCTTTCGGCCTTAGATAGTGTTCTGCTGAAATAGGCTACCACGGTTTTCTGGCCATCCTGAACTTGCGAGAGTACTCCTCCTATGCCCACGTCGCTGGCGTCAGTGTCGACAATGAACTTTTCTCCAAAGCGAGGGAATCCTAAGATCGGAGCACTACAGAGAGCAGTCTTGAGTATCCCAAATGCTTCACTCGACTCTGAGGTCCATTCAAACTTGCGCTGTTCTTCCGTGAGCTTGGTCAGTGGCTTAGCAATATCGGCATAACCCTTCACGAAGCGGCGGTAATAGGTGCACAGCCCGAGGAAACTTCTTACCTCATGTTTGTTACGTGGTGTGGGCCATTCCTTTATCGCTCGTATCTTCTCTGGATCCACAGAGACTCCTTCTGACGAGACTACATGTCCGAGATAGTTTACCTTATTTTTAAATAAGTTGCACTTCTTCAGGTTAAGCTTCAAGTTGGCAGAACGAAGCCTTATAAAGATCTTTTCCAGGTTCTGAAGATGGTCTTTAAACGTCTTTCCAATGACTATGATATCATCCAGATACACTAGACAGGTTTCCCAAGTTAGACCTCTAAGCACGTTCTCCATTAATCTCTCGAAGGTAGCTGGTGCATTGCATAGTCCAAAAGGCATCACGGTGAACTGCCACAGTCCGTTTCCATTCCCTATGGAAAATGCCGTTTTCTCCTTGTCCTCTGGAGCAATCTCTACTTGCCAGTACCCACTCTTCATGTCCAGGGTCGAGAAGAACTTGCCGCCTCCCAGAGCATCCAGTGTGTCGTCGATCCGCGGTAAAGGGTAACTGTCCTTCTTGGTGACGTTATTGAGTAGTCGGTAGTCCACGCAGAACCTAGAAGTCCCATCCTTCTTCTTCACTAGTACCACCGGCGAATTCCATGGACTGCTGGAAGGCTCGATCACCCCATCTCGCTCCATCTCCTTTGTTATTTGCTCAGCTTCCTCCCTCTTCGCCCAGGGTAGTCTCCTAGGAATTTGGCGGATTGGTTGTGCGTCTCCAACATTTATCTTGTGCTGAACTACAGTCGTCCTGCCTCTTGGCCCTGTAGCAGTTTCGAAAACATCCTGGTATTCTGTTATTAACTTAGCTACTTGTTTAGTTTGTTCCAAGTCCATTCCCTTGCAAGCATCTCTCACAAATTTAGCTGTGTCTTCTGGAAGATTCTTGTGGCAGGATGCTGTCTGTCTAACAGATTGCGATACAGAAGAAACTGAGTAACAGGTACCTAAGAGCTTGCCTTGTTTTAAAGTAACAGGATAGTCGTTTAAGTTCATTATGCAGACTGGAACTTCCCTGGAAGATTGAAACAGTGTCTTCCCTACAAGGACACCTCGGCCAAGCTCCTCTTCGTTTACAGCTGGGTCTAACATTAAGTTCTGTCCTTCCGGTACAGTTCTGTCGACTTCTGCTCTCACGATCTTCTGAGCACGAGATGGCAGTGTGGTATCTTTTAATAACCGCACCGAAGAAGTAAGATTTTTTCTAAGCTGAAGGACGACTTCTTCTCCGCCAACAGTCGTCACCCCTTTCTTGAGGTCTAATTGAAGGCCAAGTTTCATCATTACGTCCATGCCGAGTATAACGTCCTCCTCGATGTTAGCAACGAGAGTGCGATGTTTAAAGCATGTACTCCCGATGCAGAAGGTGGCAACTGTCTCCCCGTGAACACTGGCCAAGTCCCCAGTCGCAGTCCTCAATGTCCAGGTTGTTGGAGTGACTTTATTGGGAGCTGAACAAACATCTCCATTTACTATGGTCATCGTTGCCCCAGTGTCTAGTAGAAGGCTTCTGGGCTTCCCGTTGACTAATCCATCTATGTAGAGGCTGTTAGTCTGTCCTGACAAAGATGCCACAATAATGCTGTTGGCTGGGGCCTCAGTTTGCTGGGTTGACAATTGCCCCTTCCTGTCAACCCTTTTTAGTTTTCCTGCATCTGCCCCCGAGAGGCTCTATCTGGGCACTTGCTTCGGGGATGGCCCAACTCTCCACAACTCCAGCAGCGGATTTCCTTCTTCCTGTTCTTCAGCGCATCCAGCACTCTCTGGACTACGTCTTCTATCTTAAAACCTTCTTCCACGCAGACCCCTCGAAGACGTGCATGTCCTTGCACAGACTGTTTTACTGCTTCAAATTCTAGTGCTTGTGTTAGCGCCTCGTGTAATGTCTTAGGACGAGCCAACTTTACAGCTTGCTGTGTTTCAGCGTCTCGAAGGCCGTCGAGGAATTTGTCGATGGATAAGTTCTCGCAGACAGCCTCATCACAAGTAGAGTAAGCACCTCTTACAAGTCGTGCGATATCAGCTTCAAATTCCTGCAGTGATTCATTGGACTTCTGGTGGCGACTCCTGAGTTGAGACCTGTAGACCAGTTCCATGTGCTTATGTCCGAACCGCATCTCCAGTCGTCTAACCAGTTCTCCGTAGTTTTGGCGCTCCGCAGGTGGCACGGTCTGCAGGACCTTTAGCGCGTCTCCACGCAGCGAAAGGCAGAGCATGGACGCTTTTGTTGATGACGGCCAACGGTGGACGGCGGCAGCAGTCTCGAACAGTGTCCGAAAATCCTCCCAGGTCATCTTACCGTCGAAGGTTGGCACCCCTGCATTACTCATTGGTGGACATGAATTAAGCTGAGGTTCCGTAATTAATTCTGGTTTTCCATCTTCTGGGCTAACAATGGATTCTGTGCAGGTTTCTGAGCCCTTGTTTCTCTGAGCTATTTCCTCTAAGATCCTAATTCTATCACCAAATTCTTTTGAATAATCGTTTAACTTGTCTTCCAATTGTTTGGAGCAACCATTTATACCTGCTTCTAGTTGCTTTTTAAATTCCTCTTCAACTCTACAAATTTTTAAATTAAACTCTGTAGCTAATTCATCTTTCATACTTTTCAAGTCATTTTGAAGTGTTTCACAATTACTATTTAATTTTTCTTCCAATGTTTTAGTTAAGTTAGATTGTAACACTTTGGTAAGCATACTTGCTTCAGTTTCAAAAATTAATATTTCGGGATCTTCACCTGCTTCTATCATCGCCTGTTTAAGTCTATTAGCTAAAACTGTTTTTGTCCCAGAAGTATCTAAGTCCCTTTCTTCTAACTCCCGTTTTAAATCAGCCACTTTCAAATCTGCTAACTTAAACCCACTAGAAGCCATCGTTTTATTATATTATTACTTTAAAATAATATTAATACAATAAATAAATAATAAATAATATCTAAAGTGTTGCTTTAACAAATCAATCCCACTTCTGACACCAATGTTACGTTTTTACAAACTAAATAATTCTTATGTGGGTTTACAAATAAGCAACACGATTATTAGTTACAATTAATTATGTTTATTAAAGCTAATTTACAATAAGGACAAATAATTACTTTAATTGAAAGAAATTACTATTTACAATTATTACTATTAATTACAACTCCAATAATTACAATTACTATTATTAATATTTGCTAAATGACTAAGATGGCTTCTGCAAAACTAATATTATTTGCAATCACAAATATAGCTAATTAACAAGTGGCTTTACTGTCTCTTCTGCTTAAGTCCAATTTGCTTACGGTTTCCCCGGTGTCGTATCCTTCCACAGGAGTTGTCCAATACTGCGCTGAATCTTCCGGTCGATCCCACGATGCGACGATTCCCACAGCAGTATCTCCGCAGGCACTCCCTATCACAGGATCCGTGTCACGACACTCACTCCACTGTCTCACTGGTACTCCAACAACTCTCGGCTCCCCAGTAGACGGCCTTATATAACCTTCTAGCATTCTTGCTAGAAGGGTCTATACCGGTGGGCTCTGGAAGGTCTAGAAGATTCCGGAGTCAATGGGCAGTGAGTCTTTTACCAGGAAGACTGCTCTAGACTTTCTATTGTCATCAGCCTATTCAGAAGAAAGGACTGGCCCAGCCATTTATGAGGGTGTTGATGGCTCTCGCAGAAGGATTTATGGCGGTCCCTTACGTCAACAGCCAGGCCGCCACCGCAGCCGCCGCGCGACGGCCAGCTCCGTGACAGTACACACAATTTTCGAACAGGCCGGGTGTTGCATTACGCATTTTGTAGTCACTTTTTTGTCGGTTGCTATATATTAATTGAGGAAGGCAGATTAACTTTTCTCTTTATATAGTTATGTAAATATATAACCCATTCAAATAAAGAATAAAAGTTAAGTTTAAGTAAAATAGTTTTATTAAGTAATAACCTAAATATTAACTGGAACAATGTTTATCAGTACTAGTTTTAACACTTTAAAAATGTACCCTTATTACCCCATTTACCCTTCAATTTCATTTTATTTCGTCTCCACCTCCCCCACCAATCATAATCAACTCGTCCCTCTTCTGTTAATTTTAAGTGTTATCATGGACAAGGAGGTGAACGTGTACAGAATATATATTTTTACTAAGTCCTGGTTCCTACCGAAATAGCTCATTCGATTAAAAATCTTTAAACTTTCGATAAAACTCATATAAATCGATCTTGAAGTAAATTTAACTCTTTAATCTTACTCTTTGAAAAGTTTTGCTGTGGGAATTTGAGCACTGAAGACAGAAAGTTATTAAAGTGTGTTCCTGTAAAGATTTTTTTAAGAATTAAATATATAGAAAATTTTATCGGTTTGAATTTGATATATGTGTTTTATAAGACCAACTCTTACGGAGATGTATGTAAAACATTTTTTTTATGGATCTTTGACTCGCCTCCCCCTCACTTACGCCACTCCGAGGTTAGATGACTTTTAGTATGTTATATTACCAAGTACCCCTAACAACGCCTCAGAGTTGGTTTTACCGCTTATTGTCTTCTGACGCTAAGATCATTCGTTGACTGGGCTACAAGTAAGATACACGTTTTGAAACAACAATTTGAATTCTCGATCCATTAACCCAGAGTTTACTAAATTTTTGCGTCTAAGAGCCGAGAGCCAATTTGCAATGTTCATTTGCTCTTAAACGAAAAACATCCCTTCCGTTGAAATGCACTCTCGCTTTGTCATTTGCTGCTCTACATTCGTACATTTAAGTCACCTTGGCATCGACATTCATGATCAGCAAACACCTATCTATTATTAACAACATCTAACGTGACATACATGAAAAGATTTAAAAAGAGACTAAATTCTCATAAAATGTTCACGCCATATTTGTATACTATATTGGAACATATATGTGTACTCAGTAATTTTATGAAAGAGTGCAATATGAAATTGAAAAACTATTCTGAATAAATAATAATTTCTATTTAGATAACCATATAACAAACAATACGATTTTGCTAGTCATAAACGAAGCTAGTCTGCATGTATATATTATTCATGAAGATGAAATTGGTATGACAAGCGTAATAGAGACCTCCATAAACTTTTATGCTAATTTCACATTTACCGTTTCTCGTCGCGTGACTGAAGCAATTCAGGATCAAATAACATGTCGTGACATAATAGAACGATACTTCCACAGTCGACCACAGTGTCACATCACGTCCTAATAATTACGACATAATATCCTGAACATGGTATGGTCTGTTCGTGAATGGTCTCTCATTTCTGAAATCAACCCCCACCTCAAACTTTATTCCAATGTTCAAGTACAAATCGTGATATTCTTACCTGAATTAAAGTAACAAAGTAAGGAATGCAGGAAATAGCTAATGTGGATTTCGAAAGATTTTATAAAGCTGTACTCCAATGATTACTACATTAAGCTAATCACTGGCCATATAAATTCCGACCTTACTGTTTTAATGAGCAAATTAGAAACAAAAATAGACAGTTAAAATATATATATATATATATATATATATATATATATATATATATATATATATATCGATCTATACTACTCTAGCCTCTACTCTCTACAAAATTGTATTCGATCAGCAGGATTAGACCACCTTTTATTCATATGGAGATAGCATGCTGAAATGTTATAAGGAAAGTGTGCCTATTATAGGAATTGGATACGTTCTCCGCCGAATCTAAAATTGTATGTTTTAGTATTTCAAAGCTGCTGTCATATACTTGAATTAAAAAACATTTTATGATTTTAATAACGGTTCGAATTTACATTTAAAGAGCGTACGTAGCATAAACATATATAATTAAAGTAATATTTTGGTTCATAAGTATTGCTATGGGATTCAAACACAATAGACGAGAATAAAACTATTTCAATTTTTCGTTTCATACACCCTGAATACAAAGATCAGGCTCGAGTGTCAATACGGTGTATTACACGGTCATGTTTCTCTATTTTATACAAACTTATAAAAGCTGTTATGTCATAATATATACATCCTACTTGCGGGGAGTGCCACTTTGGATTTGAATTTGGCGCATGACTCTATCAGTAGCCGCAACACGATAGCCAGCTGTACCGACCTTTAGGTCACACCTTAAACAATGGGAGCCTCCTACTATCTGTAATTCTCCTGGACAGGTTCTGGTAGGATTATTCCAGCCTAGCATAGCAAGCGGAGAGCGGAGGTTGTGTCGGAGTCGTTGTGCGGCTATCGTGTAGAGTAGGCCGCATAGAAGTGTATGTAGATCGTCTAGGCTTAAGTGATATATTTAGGGAACTCTCTGAACCATATGTAAATCATAAGATTATTATTTCCTCACCAAAGCTGGTAGGTTTGGATACGGTAAATATAATAGCGGCTCCACGGGAGATACTTAACTCTGGAAAGGTACCCTCTTCAGGTCGTGAGGACAAAAGGTCGCAGAACTGTGTAGAATTGTCACAGAACTATCTTTTTTTATTTTAACAAGGTTTAGTTGCAATTCCACTAATCATAAGTAAACATACTGCCAAATATAACCCACAGTTTTAGTTAAAATTCCGCTTAGCATAAGTAATTATATTGCCTACTATTACACATAGTTTTAATTTTGCATTTATGAACATACGAGTCATTACTAATCTTATAACAGTAGTATGCTTCTGAGGTCAGTTTTATGTTTGTATTCAAAGTTTTCCCTGTCAAAACTGAGATTTCAACTAACACCTAGAGAGATATAACGTTATTATTTCAGATTTCAAATAGTTAATTTTATAAAAAAGCTTAAAGTTTTTATATTTCCACCTCTTGATCGAGGATAACAGTTGTGTTAGCAATGTTTTTAGGTAGTATAGTGTGAACCAGAAAACCCAGAAGATGTTGACACTTATATTCATTTATATTAGGCTTAGCTATTATTCTCCTTTCGTTACAAAGAATAATTACATTACATGAATACTTCGGTTTTCAGTCTGTTAATATAACTGAAATCTTTTGAGCAAACGCAACAATCACGTGTCACAAAAGTACAAAACATTTAATCATTCATTATCCTTAAACCATTTTAATACATTTATTAGTAGATAATTAAAAAAAACAATAAATAAAATAATTTCACAACTTTTACTACTTTTTAAGTACACGGAGAGTTGTATCTTTTAAAACCTCTACAACGTTGATTAAAATGTGATTTAACGAAAACAGAAGAAAGTTTTATTTTCAGCGATGTTGCTCGTTTTAAAGCGTCAGGAAATCGCCGTTAGAGGTCAGACTGAGCGCGTATAGACATCAAAGACGTGTTCAATATCAGTGCAGTATTCTTTATATAGACCATGACCTGACAAAGGCTGAAAACACAGCTTGTGAAAACACGCTCTTTGTATGAGCACCGGTAACGAAGTTCGTAATTAATACTCAATTCGCATATTTACCTGGCAGCTACGTCTTTTTTTGTTCAGAACTGTTATATCATTAAAATAGGAATAAATTAAACAGGATATTTGATTTATCTTGGAACCACTATTTTGGAATTAGATAAAATGGTTTTAATGTAGTATAACTTAAGACATAAATTCAATGTATTACTTTACACTGAACATGATGCCACTATCTTTATTTGTTTTTGAGATATTGTGGTACTGTTATCATTAATTATTTATGACATCTAGTTATTCACAGTTTTCGATAACCACATCATAAAGCTTGACAGAAATATTTCATAAAAAAGGAAAAAAGTTAATTTCATTACTTGGGTAGTACATTAGTGGTAGTCTGAAGTCGGTGTCTGAAGAAGTGTGGAAAAAGGCTCACCTTCTATAATATATCGTCCACTTTAATGAAACACATTAGAGTAAATTACACACACACACACACACAAAATGTTTCGAACCCGTGTATAGGATCTACATCACCCAAACAAACCACGCTACATAATTCGTTTCAACACATACCCCCATTTTGACCCCAAAGAATAGAGTAAAATTATTTTTTATCCGGAAAAAAGTGTTTAGTTGCTGTTATATTAGTATATCGTCCGGCAGTTTTGGTGAACCAATTATTTACTTGGCCTTATGAGTGGCCTATATCGGTGGCCATTTTTATTTTCGCCCCATAAGAACTATGTTAAACTTCAAACCCGTTTAAGACTTTATGTTTAGTCACATAATGATGGGAGATGTCTTATTTTTATGATTTTATTAAACATTTAAATAGTTTATTATTTAAGATATATTTCACTGCAAGTAATAAAAATCTAAAACTTTGCTACACTCATTGCTAGAAAATATATTAAAATATTATAAACTAGAAAAACTAAAATAGCGTTTGTATGCATATTAATTATGTCTCTAAAGTAATACATCGTTTATAATTATATGACGTACAATAAGGACATACATGTGTTTAAAGTTAAACATGGTTTTTATGAGGTAAACATCGAGGTCGTCTTATACAGCCCTCTTAAACAATTTATATAATGTCTTCTAGAAATACATTTTGAAGAACCATTAGCTTCCAAGGAAAGCTTACTTTTAAAGTAAAAAAGTAATATTTTGTGGAATAATTTGAAACAGTTGTTAATTATTATATAAAAACAGGTTATTTTCAATTTTGTGCTTTTTTACTATGACAAAAATTGTTTTATTTTGTAAATGTTAAGTTGGATGGTACCTTCGTGTAGCGTGAGATATTTTGATGTAACGAAAACATTTCTTACTTTATTACCCAATGTAACACTAAGCACTTAAACATGTATAAAGTATTGACATAGTTAACCACATTACAAATCCCAGAAAAATCTTGCCAATGAACTTTTTGAGTATACGCTATGTTTCCTTTAAGTATTTACAATATTTACAACAAATATATTAAAGTATAATGAAATATTTCAAATCACTGTTAGTTTGCTCTGAGGAGAATTAAGTGAAAATAATAATACAATACCATGTTTACCTCAAAGTCCGGGACTGAACATTGGAATTAGAGTTGGTTGGAGTAAACAGAAAACTCAAACAGAAACTCAATACAAGTTGTCTGCAACAAACAATGTCAACTAAATGGCTGCCGACTACTTTTTACCCTAGGGTTACATTTTTTTATCAAATTCGAACAGAAAATGTTCAGTATTTCCACGGGTCAAAACATGACTCGTTAAATGTAACTGTATCATCAATTCAAAACGTATTAATTTTTTGTAATTCATCAACATATCAACAAATAATATATTATTATATTTTTAGGTTATGGTGGATTTAATGTATAAATACTACAACAGTGCATGTTTGTGTTTAAGTTTGTCTAAAAGGAAAAATTCCAAAAAATGCAATAAAAATTAACTTTAAATTAACTAGTTTTTATTTATTTTTTTGTACTTATAATTTATTTATAAAAGATCTAACATTGGTTCGTAAAATCCACATCTCAATGTTATTAAATAAATGGTATAAATTTAATATTTATCTCTACAAATAAATAAATATTGTAGCAAGTTAATTTTGGAAAACCTTATCCATTAAATAAAATTTATTATACTAGTCGTACATGGATTGTAGTTTGTTATAAAAATTACATATAATATAAAATTTACTTAAAAGTTCTGGCGCAGTTTAATGATGTTTTAACTATTTATATTAAAGCAATAATACTTGTTATATTATTATTGGCCATAAAAATCAATTCTTTGTGTGCTAATATCAGTTTTCAATTTCATGAAGGGGATGGCGCACAAAGAAATTACTGTACAAACTAAACAAGATATTCTTATTTAACACAGTTAAGCAGATGAAACGGGAAAACCATGTTCTCGTGTTGTTAACCAAGATCTGATTACGTAGTCTGATAAAATTAAACATAGTTTGCGCATTGCGTGTCTATTGTACATTAATGTCGACTGGCTGTACTACCCGCTGCTATTGTTTCTTAACAACAACTTATCCTATTACAAAACGACCTGAAAGAAATGTTCTTGTACCTATAATTGCATTTTATTGTGTATACAACTACACGTTTTTAGGAATAAAAGTTCTTTCGACCAACTCAACTGAATTTGTAATAGTTCACATACACTGCTGTTAGAAACATAATGTTGCAGTTTAACTTGTTGACTATATCTACTATCATATATTTATTATCCAAATTGTTTCTCAACCTCATTCTGTACAATGCCGAGGATTGTACTGAACTTGTAAAAAAAACTTAATACTTTTTCAATTTTATACGTGACGTATATTTGACATCTAATATACATGCATAAGATTCAATAATATCACTAACTGGATCATACAATATCTCTAAAACTGCTAAGCGGATTCACATGGCCAATTTTTGATATGTATACCTAAAGTAGAATCAGGTTTGTATAAGTTTCAGCCTAGCCATGGATATTTGTGTAAAACTAACAATGTCTATAATTATTGTAAATACATGAAAAATATCATTAGCGCTCCACCTGAACTTGTGGATATAATCGCAACATTTATTTTCCTTTTTTTATAACCAGTCACGAGAATGTGTGTCTAACTGTTATATTACTCATTTAAACTGAACGTAAAAATTAAACCTTCCTGAAATATAAATTGGAAATTGTAAACATTTGCTTACAATGAACAAAGTAATAGTACTAAACAATAGCCATATTGGGAACTCTTAGACTGGTGTTGTGGGGAGTAACAATTTGGGTGCGACTATCACAGATTTTAGCAATGTTTAGGAATAAATCGATACCAAATATAAGTTCCATCAAATCCCAGAGTGGTTCCCGCATTATGCGAACCGCAATATGTATAAATAACAAATTGATCAATGATATTTTTATTTATCATAAATCTTTAGAGTTTTAAGTTTTAAGAAACTTACAAAATCACATAACATTAACTTTATATTATTTTATTGTGAAACGGGAAAACCATGTTCTCGTGTTGTTAACCAAGATCTGATAGCGTAGTCCGATAACATTAAACAATGCCATACTTTGCGCATTGCGTGTCTATTGTACATTAATGTCGACTAGCTGTGCTGCTCGCTGCTATTGTTTCTTAACAACAACTTATCCTATTACAAAACGACCTGAAAGAAATGTTCTTGTAACTATCAATGCATTTTCTTGTGTACACAACTACACGTTTTTAGGAATAAACTTTCTTTCGACCAACTCAACTGAATTTGTAGTACGGTAGTTCACATTCACTGCAGTTAGAAACATAATGTTGCAGTTTAACTTTTTAACTATATCTACTATCATATATTTATTATCCAGATTGTTTCTCAACCTCGTTCTGTACAATGCTAAGGATTTGTGCTGAACTTGGAAAAAAAACTTAAAACTTTTTCAATTTTACACGTGACGTATATTTAACAACTAATATATATGCATAAAAGTCCATAATATCACTGACTGGATGACAAAAAATCTCTAAAATTACTAAACGGATTTACATGGACACTTTTTTATATATTCGCCTTAAGTAGAATCGGGTTTGTATAAGTTTCAGTCTAGCCATGGATATTTGTGTGAAACTAACAATGTTTATAATTGTAAATACATTAAACCAGTCACTAGAATTTCTGTCTGACTGTTATATTACTCACGTAAACTCAACACTCTTCGTAAACATTAAACATTCCTGAAATATAAATTGGAAATTGTAAAAATTTGCGTACAATGAACAAAGTAATATTACTCAATAATAGCCACATTGGAAACTCTTAGACTGGTGTTGTGGGGAGTAACAATTTGGGTGCGACTATTACAGATTTTAGCAATGTTTAGGAACAAATCAATACCAAAATATAGATTCAACAAATCCTAGAGTGGGTCCCGCATTATGCGAACCGCAATATGTATAAATAACAAATTGATCAATGATATTTTTATTTATCATAAATCTTTAGAGTTTTAAGTTTTAAGAAACTTACAAAATCACATAACATTAATTTTATATTATTTTATTGTAAAATACACCTCACAAATGAAAGCGTCTTATAATTTTTCTACTTTACACCCATAGGAAACACCTAATTTAACACCCAATAATACTAAACTATACATACTGTGTTATTTATATTGCACAAACGGACGCTAAATAACACTGTTCCATCCTCAACATTTCTATTAATATACATATTGCATTGTAAATTAAACATTATCCCAACAATGTTATTGTTAAAAACCAATACGGAATGTTTATAATTCATTGGTCCTACATATGAGACAAACATCGAAGCATTAATGTTACACTTTAAATAACTTAATGTGACTTATTTAAAAAGCCATTTATTAATGTGCAACGATAAATATTGTCCGTCTTTTGTTTTCTTTACTTTGTTTTCAAGAACGGTAAAAGCACCTGACGCCAGAGTAAGAGACATAATTTAAGCAGTAAAAGAGGAGAACATGACCTGCACATCTACGGGCCGCCACAACACTACTGTTTATAGCAGAGATGTGCATAAACTGTGACCTCTGGCGCATAGAATAGTAGCTGTAATAATGCATCTCACTTGTAAGTTACAAATAAAAATAAGGAGATTTTATGGTGGAAAGAAAGAAATTTGCAATACGGAAAGTATTTTTGAAAAGATGTTTAGAAAAGTTATAAGAATTTTCAAAATTTAAAGGATACAGTTTTAGTATATGTAACAAAATTCCTAATAGTAAAACACATTTTTAAACACTAGTTAATTTAAGAACCGTGTTGCTATTTATTTTATTGGCTGAGCATTAGCGAAACCTATCAATTGTATGAATAAAAAGCTTTACTTCTGCCTAGCACTCCACACGATATGTCGAGAGCGAACTGAACTGACTTGGAATTTTGCGTGAAGTTTAATTCTGTATACAACAACGACTTCAATGATGGTGTATGTCACCACACGGGATGTGGCTGACCAATAGCTAACATTTTTACATAGGTGTTATAAGTAACCGTGATGGGAAAAAGAAAATTGCTCCATAAACTTACAAACAGCAATTAAAATCTTACAACAGTAACAAATGATCTTAACGAAACGAGCTATAATCTTGAAATTTTGCATAGAACCTCAGTGAAGCCTGTTGCGCGATACGTGGTGTGACGTGTTACGTCTTGTACTGTTCAGGAACATAAGTGGAAATTAAATAAATCTAGGAGACTAGAACTTGATTTTGTAAAAGAAATACATTAGATGTAGATATCGCTTACCACTGCCGATGGGGTAAGACTATTAAGTCCAAATGGAAATGAAAGAGAGATCTTGTTGGCCAAAAACTAGTTCAGGTTATCGTGTTCTAGGCCTCAGAACCGGCAAACTAGGTGGGACAGTTACATCCCTGGCCAATAAATGGTTTATAATACTCCGCCATAGTTTCAGGGAATTATTCTTGTTATGTTAAAACACTATTATTAGGACCAACACTAAATATTGGAGTCCCGTGCAGTACTAAACGTAACTTCTCCACACTGAACCCTAGATAGACTGTTCCGTTCTAACATTTCAGAGCGTACATTTCTGGATGAACATCTATTTACACCAGCTGATATTTGCAGAATAGTTTTTTCTCAACATTAAGTTGTATTCAGTTATAAAGAAACAAAACAACATTTATTGTTACGACAGATATAAGGCATGAGTGTATAATGGAGTTAAGTATATGATTGAGGAGTCCGAATTCCATTACAGTCCGACTACCTTTAGATTTTGATATTTATCATCTTTAACAATACACCTATCTTAGTCCAACAAAACTTTAAGAACCGTCAGAACCGTAATTATCACAACTTCTTTATTTAATAAATTAGGTATAATTAAAAAATAACAGTGCTTTAATTGGTGTCAAACGCGCTAGCCAATGGTTTAAGATTTATATGATACAGTTGCAAATCTGTAGTGGGATGTTTGTCTGACATTTAATTTAAAATGTGAGAATATAAAATTGGTAAAAACAAATAAATATCTGCCTACTAACTGTTTCACAATCTGTAGCCATAAAGGGCTGGAATACTTCGATCCCAAGACACTGGACGCAACTTACAAAGTAGTAATGATTGTTCCATAGTATATATAACAGGCGTTGATTCAATAAAACGTTGTGTAAAAGGTTTCTGTTTAAAGAGTATTTTAAATATTGATTTGGGCGCTAGAAGATTGTTACGCTCAAATGTTATGTATATTATCATCTATTTTCCTTCAGAGATATATTTGTTCAAAGCTTGATCATTGTAGCTCGATCTGTTTGGCCATTACCGTGAAATACGTGGACAAAATATGAACCATTCATATCTTCGTGGCTAAAGAACTCTAGTTATCCTTAGTCAAACACACCTCAATACAAGACTGTCTCGCATGGTAATCGATGGCAGCAGACTGGAGTCAGGAATGGCAGGCGGTTGAAAATAAAATGGCTGAAAGTTTTACAACTAAAGTTTTAAATCTGTTTAAAACAAATTTTACATTACTCACGTTTATATGAGTTTAGTATGCTTCTGTGCCTTTATTTTTATTTCTAATTCTTCCTTAATTCAGAATTTTAGTTGACTTTAGTGGGTTTAAAAAAATAGATAATATTATACGTTTGAGGAAGAGACCATATATCAGTGTTTCTTTTTCGTGTACTAATTTAAATCCAACAGTCGGTACATATACTCTTCCAAGATAAAATTCTATTCTTTCTAAAAGAAAAGTTAAGGACAGAATACAAGTTTAATTATGGGTGTATTGACACATTATAATGGATGATATTCTTTCTGTTACTATAATAGTGCTATGTATACCATGTATTATACTAAGCACTATTGTAAAAGTTTTTCATTCATGTCAATGTATTTTGTGCACAGTATTTTTCTATAGAAGAGGAATCAAATAAGCACTTTGGTTAAATTGTATTGATAGTTAAAGATGGAATTTGTGTATGAAAAAAATTAAATTTACGCGTATGTGTGTCTTCTTTATAGCTCAAAGTTTTTAAATGTTTCCTGAATCATTAACGGTACTTTAATTAATTTCTTCAAGCATTTAATTTTTACAATTTTTTTCGCATTTTACCGTGAAATGAGTCATATGCATTCTTTTTAGGCGTGCTTCGTATTTTGCTATATTATTTTTAGATCTAGTTTAATTTTTACAGGTTCCTATCCAACAAAGATATTAGTAAAGAGTGTTTGTGTCACACAGTTCCCAGAGTAAACTACGCAGACCTGGTCCTTGACACGCCGAACAAATTCGATTGGAAAACTTTTTAGCGTAATTGTTTTTAAGTACATTTGTAAACACAGCCAACACTCACATAACGTGTATGAGCCAATCCCCAGTCTTGTGAGCTTAAAACGTTATCCTGTAATATACAAAGTGTTATAAAATAAAAGTGCTCCACTATTTTGTAACTTTGTTTTACTCATAAAAATGAGCAACACAGTTCTTATTAAGGTTATTAAGTTCCTAAAACCTTTAGTTTTCCGTTGCTATATGTGCACTAAACGTAACTTTAATTTATTCATGTACACTTGTAATAAGCTTATTACAAGGCGTAGAAATCTAAAAGAGGCTATTGTGGTCAAACTTAAACAAAATTTGAAATTATAAACATTTATAATAGGATAATCCCACGTAAAAATAAAATAGACAAATAAATAAGTATTTTAACGAAATTGGATCAACAATGAGAAAGAGTGTGTGAGCATTTCTATCGTATATCCTATTAAGCAAGGCTTTACATCATACTATTTCCGTTAAATTATTATTTACTCTTTAATACATGAGTAGTTATAATAAGTAGACTAAACTGATTAACACCTTCAATATAAAGGTTTTATTTACTGTAATATTCATAGTTAAAAATAATATTTTGTATTCAGTAAAAACATAAATATTTATTTTCAAACAAAAGAGAAACAATAAAAATTCAAGTATGCTGATAATTTTTGACACTAAATCAATAGTTAATTAACTGCGCCGACATCGAGGGCGTCTTTTACGTCGCACGTCCAGTGAGTTATAATTCATACAGATTAAGCAATACCGTATAAACGTATTTTTCAGGTGCGTTTGAATATTTTACATTCGTCGTTGGCTTGGTGTTATGTTTACTAATCTCACCTTCTTGGCTGAACAAAGTATTTGATTGAACTTTAACTAACGACATACTGGCGCTTGGGTCTGAGTCAAGTATGGGACAATACCAGAGAGTACAGTAGAGAGTACTTGTCCTACTGTACATGAAAATGACTGATGTTCCGGGCGTTAAACCATCTTGATTTATGCTTTGGCATAGCTGCATCAAGTATGTTTCAACTATAGTTGACCCAGTGTATTTGAACAAGAGCTCTAGCATCCCACTTAGCGAGAAAACCCGCAATAAGCCTCTGTGAAATAGTGAACCAAGCGAGGATGGATGTCAAACCTACTGGACACGCCCTCATTTTCCCTTTAGATTATGGCAGGAAGTTTCATTTGATTTGGTGAACATAGAACAATGTTCAACGTTCTCCAAATGTTCTTGGATGATTCATAATTTAAAAAGTGTTCAATTCGTAACTGATCCTAGTTCATCACTTTCCACTTGTTATTAATATAACTATTAATAAAGTTGTAGGCTGACCTTTTCAAATACTCGAATCTTCCTAATTTTCTTTATAAGAGGACGAAGTAATTTTCTTACTACATCGTTAAGTGTGCTTAAACGTAATTTTAAGTTTTATATACTTCAACGCATAAATGTTCGTTGGAAAAGTATTTTTATGTGATTGATGAGTTTAGCTCCAGTTCACCTTCCATATCAATAACAACTGCAATCACCGTGTAGAATTCGATGCTGTCATATACTCCCGAAATCTGGAGTCATGTGCGTCTGAATAGATAAAAATTCGGCGACGAGGAAGCTCAAAATGAACTATTTACTTAGTGCAGACATCAGAGACAACTACACAACAAGCGTGTATTGTCATACAGAAGACAAGAGGTATCCCCATTATCTCATTAAGTGTACAAATGTATATTTTTACTCGGTACAAAAAGACTACATTAAGCGGTTTGAATATTGAGTTTGACTGCTGTTCGCCTTCCGCTTAGGGAACCGTCTACAGATCTGATGATATTACCAACTTTACTCCTACAATCCTTCTAAACACGATCTCTAAGCAAGGTGGTGTTTTTCTAGTAGCTGCACTAAAAAGAAGGTAAATTGGAGCTAGACTTAAGTTCATATAAAATCAAACTCAACCACCATAGCTACGTTATGAGTATTAATATATTATCACTCATTTTAGTAAGAAAGCACAGTTGTATTATGCATTATTATCTTTTAAGCAACTTGATATTTTATGCTCATATATTAAAATTCCTTCTAGATTCGTTATATTTTGGAACAAAATTTTCGCTTTCCTACTATAATATAACTACAACTACATTAACTTGATGGATGAACTTATGCAGAACGTAACACATCTCATATAGTGTAATGTAATACATGCCTAATCAATATGATTAGATTATGACGCTTTTATTTGAAAGTGAAATGTGAACGAATTAAGTGCTTTCTAGTAATTAATAATTTATACGAGCGCGACTAATCTTTTTATAGACGTACTTCAGTGTCATTCTACCATAGATTACTGTAGCCTTCACACTCGTAGATCAGTTATTTAGAATTAAATTAAAGAAGCATACCAATGATGGGAATCCAGAATGGAACCTGTTTTAAATAGACTTTTTGCTTAAGACGTTGTGGTTTGGCATTATTTTACTAACACTAAATTTTATTCTAACAAAATATATCATTAATAGCTTAAAATTGTGGTATTTTTAAAAAGCTAAACGAAAATTTCATTGAAGCTAATAGAAAAATAAAAATATTTTCAACACATAAAAACAGCTTGCAAAAATACAAAACGGCTAATACCTTATTTGTTATTAAGGAATAAAAATAACTGAATTAAAAGCACGCGTAGAGCACGCGTTTTGACGAAATGGTCATGCTCTATATTTTACCCAATTGGTGTTATAAGTATCCGAAAACAACTAAAAGAGTAGAATAAAATTGTAGTTACTTGTACATACATAATCCTAAAAAAAATCACATCTGATTCAAAATACTCCAAATTGAAAAAATAAAACATATGTGATAGAGGAGATATGTAAATGGTACAAGGTTAGTATGAGGGTTAACCACTGCTGAAAATTACTCGAGCTTGAAAACCATTTAGTATATTAGGAATAGCATTGCAAAAATAGCAGCAGTTAATCTCCCGTTAAGGTTTGGTTTATACTATATGTTTGTATTATTGGATATATATAATACATATGAAATGGTTAATCACCGAAGTGATTGACCATTACTCCAATCAGGGGTAGGAGTATACAAACTAACGACAGGCCTCGACTCCTTCCTTCATCACAGGATTAACTTTAAAATCTTAAGAGATTGTGGTAGGAATGACCGTACAGGGATTATAAGATGTGTTTGGGTCTACTGTGTTGAAGACACGCACAATGGGGAAGGGATAGCCCTAATTACCCAAGCAGTGAGATGTCACTGTAACTGTAATAGCCATACTAACTGAACTCTATTATAGTGTAGAAGGTACACAATATATTGTAGTAAGCGTGTACTTTTGTGCCTGCCATTAGTGCATTATTTATAATCTGGACAACTTAGTAGAAATATAATTTTTATATTAAAGCACCCATTTAAAAATAAAAAAACTAAAAGAGAAAACATTTACTATGTTACTATATTTATACTAGTCTAACTTCACCTTCTTTCAACTCAACTTTGATTCAATCTTCATTTAATTAAATATACTATAAAACATGTTTCATACCTTTTTGCTGTAGTCGATTTTTCATTTGGAAAAATATGAATGTAATTTTAAGAAGCTTTTAAGAATATAACGGCCGTTTAAGAGTATAGGTAACTTTAGTACGAACTAATAAATTGATACACAGGGATTTAAAACTTTTCATACATTCATACAACATTTCATTATAAACGTCAGTAAAATTCCAAGATTTCCTTTTAAATGAATTAAATTTTCTTTATTTTTCCGTATTTTAAGCAACTTCCTAACACAATTTTGATGTTTTAACCTCTAAGGTTCCTAGGCATACTATTGAATCATTACCCTCTTCTTGTTCGTTACGTAATAATAATTTCAAATTATTACATAGAATATTCGTATCTTTTTATATAATGTTAAATTAGTTTTAAGGCTTCCATTGTAGTATAAAAGTTTGGTTTGGGCCTGGGCAGTATAATCTTGGCGACATCAGCACTGTGGAGCTGCTGTTGATTGAAATAAGTTCCATACAGCTTTCATCCCACTCAATAAATCGATAGACGCACCTATATTCGAGTTTAGAGCTCCTCAGGTAAATTAATATATAAATTCAATAAATGTATAGTGCACCTATAGTATTGTTATGGAGAAAATGGTTTAGAAAGTTATCCGTCCCCTCCTTCTTCCCAATATTCATGTCACGGTTAATGTTTGTTTCGTAAAACTTTCATGTTCCAATTCTGGTACCTAATAATAAATTCTTATTGGCGAAGTTAAATTGAGGGGAACATGTTTATACCTCTAAACTTATATTGGTGCTAAACTACTCAGTGCATGTAAATGTGCATTAAAAAACCGGCATGTTAGTTTATAGTCAACCGTTTAGCATATGCTGAGTTAAAAGTAAATAAAAGACTTTAATTGTGCCTATCGCGGTATGTTTCTATTCAGACTTATTGAAAGTATGAAAACGCCCTTATCACTATTATATATCCTTTCTCGTGTACACTTTAATAAATATCTATATAAAATTAATCATGTCAAAATTTGAAACGTTAGATTTACAATTTCGAATATTCAAATGAAGGTATTAAAAAAAAGTGTTTTCTCGGTATTAAACTCCATAAGAAATCTCAATAGTTTGATCCATCCTATCTCCCTTATTGAGGTAATTATATCAATAAAATTTTGAGAGTAAAAAAAGTAATAAAATTAATAAAAATAAATTCCTGAGTTGATCACCATAATGGAAAATGTGCACAGAGTGAAATGTGAGGAAATAAATATGTTGTGATACGGATCATTAGACGAAAATAATGTCTCTAAGAGTATTCCGTTTCGTTTAGAGTATACTTGTGTTTTCAATAAAAAAATTGTAACTCAGAAAAGTTTAATTTGTGGTTTTTCATGTATTTATCATTAGGCTGTTACTTTCCGCTGGAAGAAAGCTATGGGATAAACTGAATTTATTAGTTGGAGAAAGATGACATGTAAAACTGTAAAGCAACGGTTGTTGGACAGTAAAGAGCAAATTATTATTCTTGGTATGTTGAAGTACCTCTGAATAATTTTGGAAACAGTTGCAACATTTTAATAAATTGAGTTCCAGTAATGAAGTGATATGTAGTGAACATTACACTGGATTTATTCTTACAATGATGTAACAACAGAACTATATCATGCACATTATGTGTTCCAATGGTGTAAACTTCTATAAGAGTAGTATAACTGAGAAGCGGTATAAGGGAGAAGCGTAATTGGAATCCTTTGATTAATGGGTTAATTTTAATCCAAAGCTGCAGTTCAGCACTCCATTAGATGGCTATTTGAGTCGAGTTGAATAGTTCCGTGACTCTTCTAATTAAATCCATGTTATTGTAAGGAAATTGTAACATAAATATTATCACCAGACTGGTACCAACCGTCATGAATTCTTTATGCTACTGTATCAAAAACATTCGTAGGCAGTTATTAAATCTGATCAAATCTGATCATATAGATGGAGCAATGTAAAACTGCGCCTAACAGTCGGATGTTTACTCAGAATGTATGCAAAATGTGAGCAAAAAATTCCAGTAAACGATTAAATGAGTTAAAGCAAATAAAAAGGTTCCTTTGGCGATGCGTTCTATCTCACTTTGTTTATTTTTCTGTGTTTTCTTGGGAAAAATAATAATTTTAAAATTGCTGTGTTAGAACACTTGAGTCTAGCACTTTGCTCATTTAATAATTAGAAATATAAAGAAGCATTAATTGCGTAAATAGTCATGGATTTATAATTTTTCAAATTTTGCTATGGGTTATGGCAAATTACAATTTTATTAAGGACCAAAAGTATTTGTACTGTGTGGTAAAAACCCGATCAACTTCTTACCTCTGTTTAACCTAAAATACGTTGTACGAAGCTTCTTGAATTACAGTATACTTAGGATGGAAGATATGGTTGGCAGATTAGGGCTGCTTGTGCCGAAATCACGTGGTTTCGTCGCCAAGATTTCTAGTAGGATGGGCAATGTATGTTTGGGCAACGATGGTCAATGACATACATGACCTTGGAAGAAACCTTAAGAAAACAAAGTTCAAACCTCTACTGGTTATGTTTTGAAAAAATGGTTCGTATTTCATTTCTTAAAGGTAGGATGATAAAAAGTGAGACAATGTGTTTTTACTTGTAAAATAAACTTATATACAATATAAATTCACTAACTTCCGGTTGAAAATATGACAATAAAAAATATTTTCATATCTTACCGTCCGATTTCTGACAGAGCTTCAGCCTTTAGTAATCTCAGCGGTTTAGGGTTTCGTCAGTTAATACTGATGAAAATGCCTAAACAGACTAGAATATACTCCACAGCTTATATTACCGACTATACAGTCACTCGAAACAACATTTTGGTTTCAGATCGAGTTTTGAGCAATCTGCACCACTTTAGTGTTGGGATTCAGGTACCGATAACTTGCACGGGATACCTGACCTAGGTATAAACCTCTGACATCTCAGAAACAAGAGGGCGAATTGCAAATCGTACATTACGTTTTAATTTTAAAAATTAAATATATAAATCAATTTATGTCTAAGATCTGCCTCTTGAAGGATTTTCAATTAAATAAAGAAAGTTATACCGGAGCTTAATCTCATGCATAGGTTTTCATGAAGAACATAGTACACGTCACATTCATTATTATTTGACATAACAATTAAGATGGTGTGAACGTGAAATGAGGGGTTCAGAAATAAAATAGGTTGGTTTTTATATAAAAAGTAATTTTCAATATAACGTGTCCATAATCTCATGTTAAAGGCTCAAATTCTGCAGCGCTCAATATTAAGTCGTTTATATAATTAAATTTAAAGAATCAAGAAATGTTTGCAATCATATGCAATAGGATATATTCTAAATTAAGACTAGAAATGTAATATTTTGTGATATATTACATAGAGTAAGTATAAAGAAATTGGTTTTAATATTTTTATCTGTGTTATGCAACAACTATATTTGCCCTTTTTAGTGTTTTTGATTTAAAATGGCTGCTTTGATATTATATATTACCTACCTTAAAGATGTATTCAGCGACTAAAATGAATGTGCAAACAAATTGCCCAGATTATAAATAATGCAGTAATGGCAGGGACAAAAGTACACAATTACTACAATACATTTTGCACCTACTACACCATAAAAGGATTAAGTTAGTATAGCTATTAAACAGCGACATCTAACTGATTATTTATTAATTTATCCTAAAATATTTCCCCACATTTTTGGGCACTTTGTATTTTAAACTTAAACTTCTCGAAGAGTTGTCGGCAACTTAGCAATGACTAAACTCATCGAAATAAAACTTAAAGATAGATGTCGATCTTTATGTAGTTGTTAATGCATTGCAAACTGGGCCACGGCTTCATTATGTCCTCGTATAGAAGCAGTAAGCTGTCTGCACATCAAGTGGCTCTGCAATATTAAAGTCTCTCTCTGCACGAGAGCGCGTTCTGATATTTTATTCAAGATAGTCATCTACACGGTGTTATATAATCTCTGTATCATTCGCAAACAGCCTTTCAATCCTCCTTTCTCAAGTTGATATGTTAAATCCCAGTTCTGACACGTCATCGCAATGCTTTATGTCGTACAAATGTCAGCTAGTGTTATAGTTTGCGCGAAAATAATAATATTATTTTTTGTATTTAAGACTGACACAATTTTACACATTTTTGTCGGGGTACAGTTAGATTTGCTTTATGTCTAATAGTCATTGAATTTATATTAATAATATTAGCATAATAATAATTGCTATTTGATAAACATTTTAATTGTTCCTTTTTAGAACTCTTGACTAGAGGAACGTACAATAAACCTTAATCGCCAACTGTATACTGGTGGACATATTGACCCCATAAGAACAATATGCATCCAAACGCATTTTAGATTGTGTGAAATTTTAATTAGTTGTTTACAACATTTATACATTTATGTACTTCATTGTTTGAATACTGAAATAAATATAAAACAGAAATAAAGCTTCTGGATTTATTTTTAAAATAGCTGTAAATCTTAAACACCTTTACAAAAATAGGGTGTTTAAGGAGTAGTAATTTTCTTATGAAGCAACTTTGTTTTGTATACAGAACTAAAGAATCATTATTGATACCTACGATATTACTGTCGTGTGTAGGATTTTTATGATGACTTTACAAAGGCTCTGCCAAATCCCCTTTATATCATTGTTCCAAATTTTGCCTTTTCAAACCATTCTTTATTCATTATTTTAATATTTTAGTTAGTGTAAGGGGTATACAAAATGGTAACTTTATTACATACAGAAAGTTACACGACCAATAAAAAAAAATTTGTTTCCAATTTAACCTTAATAAACTGAGTTCATCATTGTTTTTCCTGAAAGTTGGACTCTTACGTAGCGGCGACTTCTTTGTGAAAATAGCTGTAATGCAATAATTAAAAAATTCCTATTTACATTTTACCGAATAAATTATGACAAAATTTGTAATAATAATTTGTATAATTAAGTTTAATTATATATAAACCTTGTTAAACTCAGCAAATATATAGAAAATATATAGAAATATTTATGACTAGGAAAAATACAACGGTGTAAGAAGAAATAAACTGACACTTTTTAACTAGTATTACCAGAAAAATAAGAACGAGTCAGTCCTTTATTTCAACGATTACAATAACGTAACATGATATTGATCTGGTAATCTTTGAACAGCAAACATTGATATTAAACCATCTGTTTGTAGCTGGTCGCTACATTTGAAGATATGCATTTTCTATATTTATTTGGCTTACAGAACAATTATATCTAACACAATCACAAAAAAGCGCTTCTCGGCCTTTTGGCTAAGATCAAAGTGTAGCCGGACCAAGGCAGTGCGATGCATGTTACTGCTGCGTGCCCCACTTCAAACCACTTCCTATATGGAGGTCGCCACATTAGGCTCGCTGACTGGAATGTTCTTTCACTGATGTATCTCCACTGCCAGATATTAGCTGAAGCCGTGACCAGCATGTCACAGGTGTGCGGCAGTAAGAACCATAAAGCAAGAGCTGTACATGGCCTTAGTATTACGTTTTAACTCCCATGTTTTTTTTTTATTTATCTGTTTTTATTATTTAGTTTTTTAGTATTTTAACAGTAATTATTAGGGATTTTTTAATATAGGCCTGTCGTAGTATGTAATTTGTATTATAGTTATGGTTAAATTAATTTATTGTTAATAATTAATTTATTGTTATTATAATTCACGTTGTATGACCTTACCTTATCTAGTAATGCGCAACATGCATGTTGCATCTCATGTTTGATTTATTGTACATATTAAACCAAATATACTCGTACTAGACAATATAAAAGAGATAATAATAATAATATGCCAAAGATATCTATCTAGTATTACCATAAAAATATTTGTGCCTAAATCGCATTTAAAGTTAAGATCTAAATATATAGTACTCTAAAGATTTAGTACCATACCGTAAAAAGTAATTTTACATCAGTTTCCCATATATGCAAGGTTCAGCCAACAGAACGGAATAAATTTGAACGTTAATATTACAAAATTATTTAAATATTCGATTTGTCATAACCACGGCCCTCACAATTCCGTCATACAAGATCATGTACTTTATTGTTTTATTTTATTATTAACATTATAAAAAACTTTTCACTCCATTATTGTAATCCAATTTTCACATTAAAATTCAATTTTTCATTGTAATACGGAATAATATTTATTTTTAGTAAATCATTTTAATCTTCTACCTTAATTGTAAATTAGTCTGTAAAAAAATTGTAGCTGCCTTTTTTAGTATCAAATGTATTTAGATTTAAAATCAAGTCGTTTACATACAAAAACGTTGTTTTGTTGCAAATGTTTAATTTAAAGTGCAGCATAACCTAATTTCTACTTTAAATTCGTTTATTAGGCTCCCAAATTAATTTGTTAACGACATATTTAACACAATATCATCGACCACCATTTTAAAATGGATAAAATATGATCCTATATTTCCATGTGGAAAACTTTAAAATTCTAACACACAACAGAATCTCTGGTGTAGTATAAGATTTCACAAGTTGAACAAAAGATCTGTTTTTTAAAACGTATTCAATGTAATTTAGAAAACAAAACGGTGGGGTTAATTGAGTGAAAATATTTGTATTTAAAATTGTAGCAAAATCTCTTCACCTGTAATAGATATCAGACATGTTTTAATTTGAAATCTGGTATACCATGTGTACAACATATCCATAGCTGAAATTGCAAAAACAAAGAATTGTGTGTGTGTGTGTGCGCGCGCGCTATGCCACCTGCTTACAGAGCAAACAACAAATCTTCGGTCAATTTGAATATAAGGTCTGTAGTTCCACAACTAGAGGATACAACTGGCGAGGCTCCGTGTTACCAATGTTGAAGTTAACAGTCACAAAGTGAAGACTAGAGACTTTGTAACTAGGTCTGAGGGGTTAACCACGTGAATATTATCAGATCACACTGAACTGAAGACCTGGAGATGATCTGCATTGCTAATGGCGCAGAGTAGCTGCTCGGTTATTACATGGATTGTAAGTGACTCATTTGTTGAGTTCCAAGTCATCAGAACTCTGAAAGTGTTTTACATTGCTAATTCAGTTCGTTGAAATGGCAAAGATTGCAAAATATAGATCCGTCTCTACCCTGAGCCATATTTCTGTAGCCTGAACATATTGTAACATGCGCATTGTAACGTTTTAGAAACAGTAATAATTATTCAGTATTTAAAAAAATAAATTTTTCACAAGTGTTTCTTAACTTATATATTTTAAAAACTAATACGCATCAATACTTGTCTTCACTGGCAACATTTTAATAATCATGTGGTTGTATAAAATATTGTAACAACAAAACTCTATGCAGTCCTTAAAAAAGTGTAATGTTGATTACACAATAAATAATCCACTACATAATATAGTTATCATTTAGATTTGTTAAGTTTTTGATCTAGTGAAAATAACTCCGTTAAGATTCGGTAAGCCAGACAGCTACAAGCTACCTTGTGGCAAAGTTATTAGAGAACTGATACGGTGTAAGGCTCCAGCGTACGACAGGATAAGGCGTGGTGGGTCGTGTCAGAAGTGACAGGTGGGTCGAAGTATGCGGGACACCATGATGAACGCCGCAGATCACCAGTACAAGAGACTAAGCCGGACAATGACGAGCTACGTTGTGGTAAAGGTATTATAGAACTGATACAGTGTAAGGCTGAAGCGTGCGACAGGATGAGATGTGGTGGGTCGTGTTAGAAGTGACAGGTGGGTCGTTGTATGCGGGACACCATGATGAACGCCGCAGATCACCAGTACAAGAGACTAAGCCGGGCAGTGACTAGCTATACACCGCTCTAGTAATGGATTGTGGTTTCAAAGTTTAGAATTTAAAACCTTTTAAAATTACTAAAGCCAAAGTTTAGTTTTCTTGCTATAGTGAAAGATAACAGAACCTTTTACTCTTAATTTCGAATACTGTACACCATTACTTGCACAATTCCGTCAAGGTACGTCGTACATAGATCGTAAACATTTCTCTAATCGATGCGTGTATCACATACTGAAAACCCGCTGCTACAGGTTGGTTATATCAGTGCTCTGTGTTCGCACTTCGGTTTTCATGCGTTTGGAAGAGTAGATAATGTAATTTTGTAAATTTTGCATACTGTGTGAAAAACACAAAACTAGAAATTAATAAAATTTACTACAATAAACGTAAAACTTATGTTTTCTACAGTGATTTTTATGCGCCTTATGAGTAAGAGCTAGTGTGAAGGCTTTTTTATTTTTTATATGGGTTAATTTCGCCTGGGGTTGACTCGATAACGGGATTATATTGTAGAGTTATAAAACGTGCTTAACTCATATTACCATTGCCTTTTTTACTTCTACTTATTACAAACTACAAAGCAAGAATTATTCTGTTTATAGCTTTAAACTACTTCTAAAAAAGTTAATACATTTCATCAAAAGCATAAAAATCGTCAAATTATATTTAGGGAAATGTGGTAAAACATTCAATTCGACGGCTACAAAATCAGTGATACAATGATACAAGGATTACTGGTGATGGAGGTGACTCTGAGAGCGAATGTAATCCATGATACCGAGTCGAACCAAAATAAATGTCAAAACAAGTCATTTAATCACGCCGAGCTTTGCCCAGGATTACATACAATAGTCGGCCTTGCCAGTCGGATATGTAAAATTGAATCGTTTTAAATATATATGTGAACTAAAATGACATTTCAAATTAAGTCGAGTAATCGATAAAAGAGTAAGTGTGTATCATTTTACTCGTTAATTTGTTGTAATAATATATTATAAAACCTTCTGATATGGAGTACATTAAAAAACTCATCACCGTGCTATGGGAGATGTGATCTGGTTTCTTCAGAGAACAGGCATGTATGTATAATACTGTTTTTGAAGTAGTAAAGACAACAAGCTATTTCGTTTGATCTGATCTTAGTATAAAACTTTTATGCCTAAACTTACATTAAAACTGTTATTCGCAAATGTGAAAGTTAAAATCTATTTGCAGGTATTATTTATCAACGAATAAATACACGACGTTCTCGACATCAGTTTAAACATACAAATGTTCCAAGACCCAGATATTCAATTCTTATTGCTATGTGTAATTTCCAAACTTTTATAATTTTCTGTGGCAGACGGCGGTGTTAAACTTTCGATCGCGGCTATACGTTTCTCGAGTGTGGCTAATTGAACTAAATTTGGTTTTTAAATCAAAAATAGCAAATCCCCATTTTATTTTACAATGGTTTATTTTATTTCAGCATTTGTTTTACCTATGCAAACAAGTACGTCATCCATTTACTATATGATAGCATCATGTAGCATCATATGTAGCAATCATAAACTACAGCACAAAAAAGAGAATGCATAAACCGTCAAGATTCAGGTATTAATACTTTATGATGTAGAATAGATCGGAGAGGTAAGTTTAGTTTGTTTCCTTTGTTGTCTGTTTCGTACACTTTGTAAGATCGCACTTCAACTACAAACACTTAGTGAATATCCTCCAGAAGGAAATTACTTGCCAATTTATGTTTATCAATTACGAATAGAAATAATTAATATTTATTGTTCTATAATTCTTCATGCTTTATGCATATAGTGTACACTTTGTAATTTATTATTGTAGTAAAGTTATATGCACTTATATTATTATTTTCTACACCAAAAGTTTACTTATGTTACTAAGTAACAATTTTTTTGCATTCCATATTGAAGAAATATAAACATTTATAAGCTATATATTACATTTATTGCTGAGTAAACTGCCTAACTGTAGACAACAAGCTATTTCAGTTGTGCCGCTATTCTTAGTATAAAACATTTATGCCTAAGAAAAGTAACATTATAACTGTTATTCGCATTGCTGTAGATAGTAAATGTGAAGTTAAGGAATATATTAAGAGAAGACTTCTTATAGAACTTAAGAAAATTTGAATTTACTTTGAAAAAAAATAAGAGCGCAGTTTTCGATGTTCTTTTTATTTATTAGTTACATTTAAATAATTAAGCATTAAAAAAAAATCTGTCTCTGATTGTTTTTTGGTAACAGACTTTTCACTGCAAATCAAGACATGTATAATCTCCATATAAAAAACTGTGTAATTTTATGTCGTTTTCCCAATTTATTTAAACAATAACCAAATGATAACGAGTGACCAGTGGCTTTGTGGCATCTCCGTTCCTGTAAGCATTGCATTACCTTCTCTTAGAAGAGTAAACATAGAGATTTACTTTTTGAGTCAAACTGAATTTTATGCAATCGATTTTTGGTTGGAAAAACATTCATATGCCTTTAAGAAAACTTTCCTGGAGACAGAAAAAGTAAAAACATTTAGTAATGAAATTTGGGCATTGCTGTAATTATACGTCGATACAAAATTTTTGAAGATAAAAAATATAATATTTACAGTATGTAGATACAAGTTGCACCTTCAGATAGTGGCATGTTCTTTATTAATTTACAACTGGAAATTGTATTATTAAATATTATAAAAATCGCATTTTTAATAAATTTTCGTAATGAGTTTACTTCTTTCAAAATAAAAGACAGATAACACCCTTCAATCATCTGTAATGTTGATGTTGAGAGTGATGAGTCCTTCATCATGAACTTTTCTGAATTCTTAAGAACTTCCTCATGAATCTAATGTGAAATACGGGCGTGATTTATTTTAGAAACATTTGTTTTTTCATTATATTTTTTATTGTTATTAAAGAGGATTGGTTCCTTTACAACTCCCTTCATTAACTTTTAAACGTTGTTTTTTGGCTATGTTGTTATCGTTTTTCGTTATAAAATTGTCATATTTTACCCTTTACAGCCTCTTACCTTATTGTTTTTATCTTGTAAAAAATTTTATCGTTTTGATATTGGTGAAATTTGATAACTTCATGAAGCTCACTCTTTGTATTGCCATGTTGACACCATGTTCAAGAATGTAGATGATCAAGCAATGGAGAGTGCATATTAAGTCCTTGTTTCACCTCATAAACAAAGACATTTATAAATTAGTTAATTCTACACATTTACTTATGTATTCGTACTATTTCCAAATTAATAATAATCCTTTTATAACTTTCATGACCACCGATAATAAGTTCTTGGGAAAATACAAAATGTGAGTTATCACCTGACTTTGTTGAAGTGTTAAGCAAAAATTATTAAGATTAAAAGAGTAAAAACACTAATCTATATTTTATGCTAGTCTTTGTTGACGTCTTACATGTCGCGCTCGTAGGCAGAATTAAGTTTAAGGTTGTATTCTTATCTTACCTGTCAAAAAGATTACAAGGCAAAATTTATCAGACCAATATAAATAAATGTTGTTCTTATAATGTGTCTAATAATGATAAAAATTAAATAATGTTGTCAACAACACAATAAAGAATTGAAACAACAACGATAGTGAAAGCAGATAATGTGTATGAGCATTTGGGTATTGTAATATAATTTGTACGATAAGTATTATACAACAGTAATACCCAAACAAGGATTGAAACTAACTTTAATGATTAAATAAGTCAGGCTTTTCACTTTTATAGGTAGAAAACTATCACAAATGTACGTTTACATTTAATATAAATATAATTTCACTTTAATGTTTTCGATGTTAATAGAACTAGTTTTTAAAACTCACGAACATTTTGAGGCGAATGATATAAAAGAGAAAATACTTCCATAAATGACAAGATCAAGTAAGAGTATCCGAGTGATGGTGATCACAACTCGAACTTGGCAACTGAAACTAACTCTTAGTTTTATCCTGCTGCCAATTTCCTTGATTGCTGGCTTGTGCTCGAGCCAATCCACCGCAACTACTTGTATAGGAGAGAACTCCACTACATAAGTAAAACACTCTATTTCTTCTCCTGAGGAAAAAATTGTTTGGCGTGTAATTAAACAATTTAATAACTTTTTTATTGTCAAGTTTGATCATTTTTATGTTCAAATCGTGATTTATGTCTCCATTCCCTCTAAACTGTCATATGTGTGACCATCACTATGTAAAGTGTACCGTAGCTGGCTTAACTTCGATCATTCTTATGTCCAGGTCGTGATGTATGTCCTAGTCCCCTCCAGAGTGTGAACTGAACTGCCATATGTGGGACAGCCAGTTTGTAAAGTGTACCATATATGGCTCAAGTTAAAAAGATATCATCCTTTAAATCTTATAGATATGCCATAAAAAAGTCCCATCAACATTTTAGTCAGTTACCTTGTGTCTGACAAAATTGCACTAAAGTATTTCTTTGAATATCTCTATAAACCTTGGGAGTACAAAATGTTCGAAATATTTATTCTCTCGTCGTGGAAATCTTAAATGATTTTCACTAATCACGATGTTTACCAGTACCGAAATTAAAACATGCATACGCAATTGATTCCAAGCACCTCAAGAAATAATAGCGGTAAGCGTTGTATTTTGTTGTTTTGAGGGCATGACTGGGATAACCCTTTAAGGAAATGATTCTATCGATATAGCTATATGTACGAGTATAACAATTGTAAATATGTTAAGATTAGTAGTGTTTAGCGTTATATCTTTCCTCGAATCAGGATTTTTACTCAATACGAGAATAATTTTCTATTTGATAACTACGTTTTACCTTTTTAATTAAAATATACTTAAAAGTTTCTTCAACGTTTCTCTTGGAAATTGACCTCAAGCTTGCAAAATACAACACTGTTAAATTTTACATCTTATTTGCAGAACTTTACAATCATAAATTTCTTCACTGGTAACTCTTCCTTTTAACTTTACGCTATTTTTATTTTATCAGTTATCAGGAAATAATAATGTAATTGATAAGACAATGCAATGTAAATTATTGTACAAATATTATACGTTTAATAAAGCAACAGCTTACCACCAAAAGTGTCCACGGATGAAAAAAATGTAACTACCCAACAATCCAACAGTTTATTATTTTCATATTTCAATTAAGTTGACTATTTTAATCACTACGCAGGAGCAGATTTATAAACTTAATTTAACATCTTATTTTCAAAACTTTACTTTCATAGATCATTTCACCCGTAATTTTCCCTTTTCACTTTAAGTGTTACGTTGGGGTATTATAATTTAATCGACAACTCGCAGAGAAATAATTTTACAAATATTATAAATGTAATAAAACAACATATTACAACCAATACCGTTCACGGATAAATTAATATTAATTATCCATTAACCCGACCTAATAACTAATTTTTACTATTTTCATCACTTCACAGGAGCAGATTTATAAACTTTCGTATATTGACACGGTCTAAACTCGGTAAGTGACAATTATTGAGCAGTTCCTCAGTTGTTGTCAAAGAGCATAAGTAAGTTTGAGTGCCTCTCGGCTGCCGTACTAATGAAAGATTGATTACACTGCGCTCTAACGGTGATGACGGTAATCACTCTTAGCTTAGATCAGCGCTGTACAATAGAGCAGGAACACTACTTGATTTAGGTGAGGATCCTACTCGCTCTATGTCAATGTTTTCTGTTACAACTGAATATCTGACACAACATAGCAAAACCGAATATATTGTTTATAATGAAGTTAAATAAATACGCTGCAACTATAAATTTAACATGTTTTCGGACAATACGAAGAACAATGTTGGTGAAAAAGTTGGACAACAGTATTTTAATGAAGTCAGCCGTCCGTAAAGGTGTAAATGCAAATGAAGGCTTCCTCATACGGCTTTGACTCGAGCCCTGCGAGAACAAAACCACACAGAGTTTTTGTTGGCGCTCACAGAAGTCGTGAAACAGGCTTTTATAATCTAAGCAAGAATGCATTATTTACAGCATCATTTTTAAGACTAAAACCATTTTACTTTAAGCTTTAATCAGTTATCAAAAGATCCTAAACAAATAATCAGATCAAATAGCTTGTAAGTCGAACCAGTATAGAATTTAATGGATATAGCCAAAGTGCCGTTAGTGATAAATTGTTTTTTTTTCTCTGCCACATGTATGATCCACTCATTATTTTTATCTTGGCAATTCTTCACTTTAATTTATCTTCAAAATTAAATTTTATTCTGTTACTAATTTCTTCACTGTACTTTAAAGGTCAACAATATTTGTATTATAACAATTCCTCTGTGTTAGGGAGAATTAAATTGTCGAAAGCATCTGTAACAACCACAAAACTCTTTTAGTATTTTTGTACATAAAATTTTATATACGTGTGCTCACTGCACCAACAAGTTTTATATTGCACAGATCAAAAGGACAAGTTCCTAAATTCCCATTAAATTTAATTTTCACATTTCTTTCCCCAAAATTATTAAAAATAACTAAGAATGAATACTGACTGGACGCCATAGTTTAATATATGTTGTGCACAGGACAAAAGAAAATATGTTATATAAAATTCAATTTTTATTATTTTGGATCCAATTTCACCTGGAATGTCGAGCAAACTATATGCGTAGTATAGATATCAAATCATTTTGCTCACTTATTTATCATTACAAATTAAATCTTCTGAACGGAGATTTTCATTAATTACGATGTTTACCAGTACCGAAATTAAAACATACGTACGTGCAAATTATTCCGTTCCGTAACAAAGCCACCAAAATAATCCCATTTTTGTCACAAAATTAGCTTGTTTTAATATATAAATGAGACGCATGGCCAACCACGAAAAGAATAACTTTCATAGCATCTTCACTATAGGTTAAAAGCGTCATCTTGTTTCCAGGCATCTGAAAAATAATATTTCCCCTGAAAAAAGAAAAGTATATAGGCTATACAGATTTATTCCCATTACACAAATGAATATTTTAAAATCAACATTTATAATGTTACATATTAGTTGAATCAGTTTTAGGTTTAGTTCTAAGAAGTGTGTTGTTTTAAACATTGACCACATAATGCTTCAGTAATTGACCATGTGGTAAATTACTAAAACGCCTGACATTTTTTATTTCTGGCTAAGTGATGTATTGTTGCCAAAGTTGCTTATAAAAATACATTTATAACACAATGTGAAGTCAACTGAATCAGTAAGATAAGATAAGATATTTCTAAATAGCTATATTTGAGAAAAGCATTCACTAGATGGCCACTCCCAACAATCTCATAAAAAGATAGGTTATATATACACATCAGCTATGGTTTTAGTATTTATCATACATATGTGCTGAATTTTATAAAATCATTTAGCATTATGCATCTAGAGCGTATAAAAATATGGTTCATAGCTGTGTAGAATATGTGATTAGTCCGTCAATTAGTCAATAATGTTTGGCTCTTACATATGTAAACTGTAATAATTTTATATATATATATACATATATATAACTTGTTTATGCAATATGTATTAGTTTACACTATACTTAATTAAAGTACACTAATTTTGTGATACTATATTTCTAATCCCAAGAGAATAAAACGTATTATTTCTTCCACACATTCCGATTGAAAAATTCAACTTTAAACTTTGAGATTTGGTTTTGATTGCACGATAGTTTACTAATGTTATAAAAGTTATTATTCAATATAGTTGTGTACTACCAAATATGTCTCAAACAATGTGTTTATTTAACGCATAAATAAAAATAAAAATTGAATCTTTAGAATTTAAATCATCGCGTTTGTAAATATTGTTCCAAAACTGCATTAATTTAAAGAGATTTTTCAAGTTTAAAAAAATTAGGGAATCCTTCATTTAGGTGTTAAACAACAAGTTCGTAATTACCCTTCGAATAAAAATAATAGAAAAATGAGAGAAACATGTTTTTGAGATTTTAATTCCTTAATTTTACTGGAATATTTCTGCAAAAAAGTTATATACTTTCTAAATTTTTACAATATTATTAACAACGAATTTAAGTTTGTTTGAAATAAGACACATAAATGTCAATCTGAGACTAAAATTGTAATCGGACCTATTATTACGTAAAGCAGTAACAGCGGTAGATGCGGGGTACCGTATTCCCTAGGGTGCCATATACTCTCCTCTCTGGCTTATAAATCACAGGTAATACGCTGGACTAAGGGTTGTAAGGATTTGGGTTGTGTCTGACGTATACTTGGCAGTTGACACCTACTGAATCAAGAATTGTCTCTGATCTCTAAATCACAGATGATTTACTGGAGTAATAGTTGAAATGATTTGGGTTGTAACTGACAAAATCTTGCTAGTAGACATCTAGAGTGCCATTTATTACGTCGTATAAATTACACGCAGTTCACTGGATTTGTAATTGTACATATTCGACTTGTGACTGACAGTTGCTACTATATGACTCCAAAATATCATATACTCTCCCCAACCCAAGATCCAAGAAAATACATAACACTTGAGTCACGTTCATGTTATTTATTATTGTTTCACGCATTATAAGTAGTTTATTGGATCATAGACAGTTTACTGAAGATCTCGTCAAAAAGTTTCAGTCTGAATTTCCATTATTATTTAAGGTTGTGTGTCCCATAGCTGGACAAGGATGAAGAATAATCCACAGCACATTATCTCTGTTCTCACTTAAAAGAGAATATAATCAGCGCGATATGTAAATATTGATTGGAGTACCGCGATTTTAAAATATTAGTAATAATCGGATATGCTCATTGATCGAGATTCTTACCAACAATACGATAATGTGAAGTCAAAATACCCATTTTGTAATAGTACTCTGTGGTCAAATGCGTTTTTTCATTATTTGAAATAATTATCAAATTTGGTCAATGGTAAAAACTAAAAGATCTAACAACGAGTTGTAGGATGTTTTTACCGCCCATAACCTGTTTCGGGTACTTCGTTTTTTTGTAAAAGCCAAAGTAACGCGTTTCAATACTGTATAACCTAGATGTTAAGTATTTATTGCGTTAAATAACTTGTTTTTATTGCCTAATATGAAAAGCTACTTTTATTGAACAATAATTATGTATATATTTTTTGGGCAATTTATACTCTATATTTGCCTTTATTTTACTAAACTGTATATACTGCATTAATTCTATATCTCTTTCTGCGGCCTAGAGCCTACAATACCATTCCTTACTGGATTAAAATATTCACGTACAGTGACAGACCAATGAACCATTGTTTCACGAATCAGCTGTTTACTGTACACTCACCAACCAATCACAACGGTTGACTTATCAAGGCTTCCGTGTTGCCCACCTTGCAAGCGTAGGCACGCTTGCTTAGTAATACTCTTAGTCCCGCCTGGGGCACTTATGTACACTCTAGCCACTGCTGGCCATACTTACTCTCTCCCCAATGTGTTACTCTCTCACTTAAATATTAGTTTTTATCTCTATTTGTTGCACATGTACATTAACATTAAAGTCAGACCTCTGGATTGGCAATCTCTACCAGAACGTCTCTGCTCCCGGACACCCGCGTCTACCGTGCTCTACAGGACTGTCCACATTGTTATGAACTATTCGTTTGCGGTCGTATTGTGCGTGAGTGAATCCGTGAAGGACATCTTCCTTCTTCACGCCTGCCTACAAGACAGCACACTTCCTGATCACAACCTGGCCCTCAACAACAGCAGACTACAGTTACCCCTCATGAAAACAAAGGTAACTGTTTATTTCCTATACTTTATTTGAATATGCACTGTTCATAAACTCATTATGTGTAACCTGGTGAACTCTTGTTAAAATCAGTGTGTTCGGCGTCTTCACTGCCTAGTGTGAAGTGGTCCTTCTTAATCGAGCCTCTAAAATCTTATTTCACGGTCCTCATAACCAAAAGTCATTCTTTTCACTAGACAAATTCTGGCAAACTTTAGGGCGGTTCCGGTCATCAGCTTTCAGTTTAGTATAAAAATGTGTATTTATATTAGAATGTTTTAATATTGGAATTTTTATTATTGTACGTATAAAAATTCATTAGTAAACCTTCGTACATTTTCGAAACAAAAAAAGAATGTTATCTATTAAATACACATTTTGAAAAGATAGTGGAAGTAAGCTGTGTAATCTATTAGACTATCATGCACTTTCAGTGTACTGTCATGATGAACGCATCCATAAAGTCCGTATCAGAGGTAACCTGAACTAAACGTAAGTTCCGGACCAATTATTTGAACTTATGGCTCAACTAATTATATTTATATAGCTTTTTTGCAAGTTTAGGCATGTTTCTTTTAGAGGATGAAACTAATTGTAAATATCGTATATGTGGTTGTTTGATCTTTGTGTTCCTGTGGTGCAAAAACTACTATCTATGTTTGTTTGGAAATTTAGAGTAAACACTGAAATAATGTGCCTCAAATATAGGGTTACATATTATTTATATCCAGAATCTACTTCATTATTACTTTTACTAAAAAATATATGGACTCCAAATTCAGGATTCTTGTACACTGGCCTGAAATGGTTTAAGTGTTACATAAATTGTTGGAGATGTTGAATGAAATATCATGGAATGTTTGAGCAGAGAAGTTCAAGCTATTCAATGGTAATAGTCACCGGCGTTTCACTGTTTTGACACCCTCATAAAAAGTTTCGTGATCATCCGTCATTAAACCTAAAATCTAAATATTAAATAATGGCTAAAGAGTTTGGAATATCTTCCAGTTGCCATTGTTTGATATTTCATTCAAAAATGATGTGCACATTAAATCTCTTATTTATCAGAGAATTGCGTGCTACGGTAACTAGTAGTAAAGATATAAGTTCCATTTGAATAAACACATACACACAGATTTACCTTTCTATATAGTTGTTGTAGACATCGCCGTGGCTGTAGCCGAAAGTTTGACATGTGTATGGAACTTACTGAATGAATAAACCAGTTGTTTCTTTACAATTCCTGGGCACAGCTTGTGAGTTTTACATAAAGGCTCTTTCTATTGAGTTTCTTTGAAAGATCTCCTCCTTAAAGGTTCGTGAATATTTAAATGCCTAGACTTTTAATACCCATATAAATTTTTTACGATTTAATTTTTCTTATAATCTCTCTTTCCTTTCTTCTTCTAGTATATCTAGGATTATCTATTTATTCATGGAATTGATACCTTATTAGCTCAATAAATAATGTTGGCATACACGCTTCGTCTAAAATTGAATCTGGAGCTAAAAAAGTAAGACGACTATTATTTTAGACAACTATGAAAAAACGGACTCCGTTAAAAAATCTTGACAAGTTACTAGTCCAAGATGGGTCTGTTTCCAAACTTCAAATTTTATAACATACAGAATTATCAAAACAATATGCTAGTGCAAAAAGTAAAGTATCATAGCTTTTAAAAGTTTTAGTTGTGAAGTGAAGTAAAACAATTCAGTTTCAAATCGTAACGTTTTATGCAAAGAAATCTATACGTGTTATATTACGCATTGTGTAGGCACTATTTTGTTGGTTGCTCCACGTTAGTTAAGGATGACAGAATAAACTTAACTCTTTATACAGTGATATACATATAACCAATTCAATTAACGAAAAAAGCTTAGTTTAAATGAAATAGCTTTTCTTAAGTAATAACTGAAATAACAATTAAAGCAATTTTTATTTAGCCTACTAGTGTTAATACTTTGTAAATTTTATCACGAACTTTTCATTTGTATTTATCTTTAAACAGTTATTTAAGACTTAACTTGTAAACATTGGTCTACTATTTGTAATTGAAATGAAAGCCAGTTATAAATAAGAAATATTCTTTATTTGACAATGGCCCTTCATTTTCGTTTTTACTATTTTCACCCCTCTCCCGCAAATCCAAATCAATTCCACCCTCTTTTCATCATTACTGAAGTTTAAGTGTTATCATGTAAAAGGAGTTGAACGTGTACAGAAAATATTTTTTTACTAAGTGCCGATTTCTTCCGAAATAGCTCATTCCATAAAAAATCTTTAAATTACAACTACTCTTGATTACACTCATATAAAATAATAAACATTTTTATGTAAATTTAATTCTATACAACTTCCTTTTTGACCAAATTTGCTGTGCGATGAAAACGTTAGGCACTGATCAGAATGTTAGCCAAAATTACTACTTTCCAAGTGCTTATGTGTCATTGACAGTAACATATTTGAGATTGAGTAGTAGATGGCTAGATAGCCTTAACTCACCCTCTTTAATAAAGGATTTTTCATTTCATTTCAGATAAATAGAAAAAACAATAAGAGCAAAAGTTATAGGAAATGTTATCCGGTTTAGTTTGAAAGTTTTGTAAGACCAACTCCTGCCGAGATATAGTTAATACCCAAATAAAAAGGACCTTTGACCTCCTCCCCCTCACTTGCGTCACCCAAAGGTTTGAAGACATTTAGTTATACTACCAGGTAGTCCGAACAACGTGCCATTATTGGATTTGATGTTTGTTGACTTTCCTTCTAAACTCATTAGTCGACTGGGCTAAAAGCATAAGACACAATCTAAGTTTGAAACTTATGGATTTGAGTTATGATCCACTCGATCCGAAGACTACGAAAAGTTAGCGTCAAGGAGCCGACAGCCATCTGCAGTATACAGTTGGCTCCTAAACAAAAAAAACACCGCTTCTGTCGAGATGCAGTCCCTGCTCTGTCCTTTGCCGCTTCAGATTTGGCAGGAACACCTGGGCTACCTGATATCGACAATCATAGTCAAAAAACACCTCCACTATGCTATTGACACTGCCACTTTTATCACTATTGGCTGTCACATTGTTAATAATATAAGTAATTTTGAGCTTATTTAGTGTCTTTTAACTGCGATTATCAGTGATCATTTTTGGATCCTCACTTAATTGAGCTATTTTAGTTTTTAGCTGATCCTCCGAACATTGAAATCTTCGCAAAAGTACATATACCGATTATTAGCAGTAATTTTACAACTGACAAATAAAATATAATGTGAAATAATAGCAATGTATACGATTACATAACAATTAATGGTTTATGTTGTCTGGAATACTTGGAATGGAATTCGACGCAAAGTTAATTTAGGTAAATGTGGTAACACGGAAAACCCATCGGTCAAATGTATAAATTTGTATTTTACTCTACATTAATCTATTTTTATTGATAATAAAGAATGCCATATGGAATTGTATTAATTGAGGAAGTTATACATTTATACATTTTGTATACATTTATACATTTTATACGGATTTAAATAGTTTTAAAACTTACTTATACTGAGTTTGTATTTCCTAGTTATGATTCCGAGGAGAAAGGTTATACTATTTAAGTCACAACTTCCTGCATTAAAAACCCAAAGTATACGACGTAAGGGATCTTGTCAAAATTGTACATTTGAGTGTGTGGTTACGAGATGTGTGGAGGTTTGAGTATTCACGCTCCCAGGCAAGTGTCATGTTTTATTCAAGCGGCCGTCTACACTGTTACGATCCCGAGAAGAAAGGTTATATATCTAGTGTATGAAGCAATGTATCGAGCACTTTGATCTTTCCGTAAAGTTTATATAAACAGGTTTCTATCGGAAATGGTTCTAGAACAACTGCTGATAAATAGTTAGTTGTTCTTCAATGAATATTAATACGTGCGTTTGTAATGGGACGATTGCAGCATACATACGAGTAATTCCTGTACACAACGTTTACAAACTAAATATTGAATCTAGTTCACCTAATGTTTACAGAGGGGTGTTCAGGAGGTAGTTTCATATTTCAAAAAAATCAATAGCTGAATAACTTCAGGAAACATATTATCCTGTTATATAAAACAAGGGGAATCATAAAATTATAACATTGTTATAAAATAAAATGTGTTTAAGGATATTGTGTAATACATTATGAAATAATATTTTTATGTCAAATTAATAATAAATTGTGAGTAAAAGTTTTGTAGATTGTGTATATGAATAAATCTAATTAAAGATGCTTAAGTAAAACAAATTTTATTCAATCAGTTTTCTAATTATATCCACTTTTGATATCGTAAATATGTACTTATCTTATTTTGTTATCAAATATGCCAGTGTAGTGTTTATTCTAAAATGGTGAAATTAATTAATAAAACTGTATTATTTGCTTATAAAATAAAAAAAAAAATAGATACGGCTGAAAACATATGAGACATATATGATGTAGTTCATTGAGTTTAACACGCCCGCTGTTATTCTTGCGTTGAATTTCTGTTTCTCCAAAACATGCTTCTGTTTAGCGGTAATTGAGGATGTAATTCAAATCGTTGAAATCCATAAAATTCTTTAAGATATATTATAACTACAAAAAGAAGGTGAATTTGAAAAATTAAATATGGGAAAAGACAGCCGCGCATTTTCCCCATGTATAGTTGGGGTTCAGGCATGTATGAAGCCTTCAGATGTAACCACACACTCGTATATAACACAATTCAGAAAACTTATACTTTTCTATCTTTTAATTTGCGGATTTCTTCTCTATAAAGTCACTTTTCTTCTGTAGATTCTAAGTTATTAGTCTGTTTCAAAAATAAAACGTCACTAAATTGATTAATTCTCTCTTAGTGTAAATCAAGCTCCTTCTCATAGATTATTATGATTGCAATTGCACTCGCACCGAGGTTCGATGACACTGCAGAAGCTAGTGCTGACTTCAATGTTCGGTTGGCTGTTCAAGGCATGTACGCAAATACAAACGTTAATATAAATACTCTTTGATCATAAAGTGGTCTCGAGTCTGAAAGTTAACTAGGAATTAATAAGACAAGGTACGACAACACGAGTTAGTTTATTTCTGTGTGTACTTATATATATCAAGCCAATTATTTCATAACAATAAATTCCAGTTTTATGTCAATAAAAACTAAAAAATACCATTTTTGCGCTTTTAAACTAAACCGCAATTTGTGATTCGATTAAGAGCAAATTTTATTTACAAGATAGGCGCATGTATACTGTTTTTGGGTGTGTAATTATAGAATTACATACTCGAAACATTGAGTTACTTAAAATTACTATTAACACCTGTTTAATTTCCCTGGTTTTGTCTATCTAATTTGGGCAGAGCCATCTCGTCTAAACGTGCAATCGGCTAGACCACCAAGACAACACCAGTCATGAGTTTTACGACGTGAAGCTAAGGTAAACCTTCCTCATAGAGCCTTGGAGCCAAGACCTAATAGATCGACAGAATACATACATACATATATATATATATATAAATGCAAATGTTTGTTTGTATGTTCCGTTATAACTCTAGAACCAATGCACGAAACATCGTGAAATTTTGTACAGTGATTCTACACGTTCCTGGAAGTAACATAGGCATACATACTAGAGTAAATTTGGTCCAATTTAAATAGTTTATTTAATTAATTTTTAAATTATAAATCGTTGTTGATGTTAGAGTGTTTTATATTGTATCCGACAGACTGCGCTACGACACATAATACAAAGCGAACTGATACTTATCAGCTGTTAATCTTTCAGCTGAAGTTCATCAAAGAGGCAGAAACATTTGTTTACATTTAAAATTTAGAAAATTTTTATTGTAAAGTGCTTGATCAGTAGTGTAATGCAGATTGCATAGAAGACGTCATTGCCTAATTTTAAATTCAGATTGCACCAATGATCAATAAACTATCTAATGCAATGAAAAAACTATTAAACGCTATTATGAAAACAACCTCATTGTAAAAATCCGTGAATGTTTGCACATAAGGTAATCGAATTTGGTTACATGGAAGGTAAATGAAAAGAGCCGAAAGAAGACACTTTATGATCGAAATTGGGTTTCTTTGATACATTTTCTTGAAGGCACACTCCTAAATAATACTGGAAATATCTTAGACAGAAAATTAATTTTAAAAGACCGAATTTGATTCTTTATAACCTAATTAGTTTACCGAGATTCATCCATATACATTAATTGTTCTGAATAACTTATCAACACCTAGCAAAAACCACGAAAGATAGAGGCAGGAATATGGTACATACCTTCATAATGCGTCCAAGAGGCTCACGATAGAACGACTATCAATTATCTCAGCAATGTTTAGAATGTGATAGAAACAGAATAAGTGAATATAGTGTACTGTTTTCAACGGGAAATTGCGTGCGAAGTCGCGGGAAACAGCTAGTATATATATATACAAACATATTTACTAAAAATTGCTGATTGCCAACATACAAGTTTTCGCCAGAACATGTTTCATGTAAAACCCATAACTAAAATTAGGTTCCTACCTTCCGTCAAATACCAGTTCAATGAGTGGTGCAGCTAATGTTTACAAGGTTCGGCACAATACGAATGTGGCTCGTATAGTTTATATCAATTAGCTGTTAGCGTCGTTGAATTATTTGATAAAAACACACAAACCATTCACAAACATTTGTAATTTCATATACAGCTACGACAAGTAATATAAAGTGAACTGATACTTCATAAAATAGACAGAAATATTTGTACACATTTAAATAAATTAGGAAAATAATAAATTATTGTAAATTGCTTGATCAATAGTGTAATGCAGATTGCGAGGACGAAGTTATTATTAAATTTTATATTTAGATTGCACCAATGATCAATAAACCATCTAGTGCAATGTAAATACTATTTATACGCCATTCAAACAGGACATTAATGTAAAAAACTGTGAATTTAGATGTACACAACAGCAAATGTAATCGAATATGGTTAGATCGAAAGTTAATGAAAATAGCCGAAAGAAGACGCTTTATGATCGAAGTTTGTTTTCGTTGGTATATATTTTATTGAGCACAGCACAAGGCAAACTCTAAAATAGTAGGTACTGGAATTATATTAGGCAGAATTGAATTAAAAAAGACATGTTTTGAATCATTATAAACTATTTAGTTTATCAAAACTTAAAAAGGAAGTGTTATGAATTACTTATCAGTTATTCAGAACAATCAAATGTTAAATTTATTTCAGTGCCATTTTAAATGCATTGATATTTATAGACTAGAAAGCATCGAGTAAGCATAAAAATAACATCACTTATTTTTTCAATATTTTCTGTAATAATTAGTAATTATTATAAGTCTTCTTGTTAAGCTAATAAGACATACAAGGGAAAAATGTGCCCAAATTAAGAAGACGTAACCTGAGACTTCTCACCTAGTATTACCATAAAAAACTTTCCAAAAACGATCCAAAATAAAGATCTAGAGATATAGTAATCTAAAATTTTTGTACCACTCCTTTAAACGTAATTTTTAATTAAACTGCCAAATATATAAGGTTTTTTCCGATTGAATTTTAATAAATTTAATTAAATTTTAATTTTAATATTTTTAAATCGTACATTTATTTAGTAAGTACATTTTTACCAAGTATCCCTAATAGTTAACTCTCTTTTATAGATAAGCAGTCTCAAAGTGGAGACTAGAAACTTTATAACTAGGTCTTAGGGGTTAACCACATGAATATTAAAGGATCACACTGAACTGAAAAACTGGAGTTTGATCTGCATTGCTAATGGCGCAGAGTAGCTGCTCGGTTAGTACGTGGATTGTAAGTGTCTCATTTGTTGAGATCCAACTCTGAGAACTGAGAACTCGGAAAGTGTTTTACATTGCTAATTCAGTTTTTTGAAATAACACAGATTACAAAATCTAGATTCATTTCTACTAGTAACCATATTTCCCTACCCTGAAGATGTTGTAATTTGCGCGTTATAAAGTTTTAGAAACTGTAATAATTGTATACTTAATAATTGTATACGTAAATATAATTGTAACTTATATATTTTTAAAATCATACAACACAATACTTAACTACCAGAGTTAGAAGAAAAAGTGATTGTAAAATAATTTGTATCACAACAAAACGCTATGCAGCCCTAGAAAACTTGTAATGTTCCATCATAATAAATAATTTACTATGTCGTGTAGTTGTTATTCACATTTGTTTAATGTTTTATGTTAAATGTTTTAGTTAGCAATTACATAAACGAAATCAAGTAAAAATAATTCCGTTACATCCGACTAAGCCGGTCAGTGACGAGCTACGTTGTGGTAAAGGTATTATAGAACTGATACAGTGTAAGGCTGCAGCGTGCGACAGGATGAGACGTGGTGGGTCGTGTCAGAAGTGACAGGTGGGTCGATGTATGCGGGACACCATGATGGAAGCCGCAGGTCACCAGTACAAGAGACTAAGCCGGACAGTGACGAGCTACGTTGTGGTAAAGGTATTATAGAACTGATACAGTGTAAGGCTGCAGCGTACGACAGGATGAGAACGTGGTGGGTGTGTCAGAAGTGACAGGTGGGTCGATGTATGCGGGACACCATGATGAACGCCGCAGGTCACCAGTACAAGAGACTAAGCCGGACAGTGACGAGCTACGTTGTGGTAAAGGTATTATAGAACTGATACAATGTAAGGCTGCAGCGTACGACAGGATGAGAACGTGGTGGGTGTGTCAGAAGTGACAGGTGGGTCGATGTATGCGGGACACCATGATGGAAGCCGCAGGTCACCAGTACAAGAGACTAAGCCGGACAGTTACGAGCTATGTACCAATCTAGTAATGGGTTTTCAATTTAAAAGTAGGATATTCCTTGTATAATTACTAAAAGGCTATGTTTAATTTTCTTTCTAAAATGAAAGATAACATATCATTTACCACTTCATCTCCATTTTTTTATAATGCCGTCAGGGTACGGAGTATACAGAGCGTGATTAATCATTTTGCTAATCGATGCGTGTGTCACACACCCCTACTGCTATGTTACACTGTTTTTTTTTATATACTTAAACTCTGTTTTCGCAATTCGGTTAGCATGCTTTTGGTAGACACTTGTAATTGCATCACTTTTAAATACTGAGCCTTTTACGAACTTTAAATTCTTATTTTTATGCCAATTAATATTCTATTTCGTCGGAAAAAAAACTAGAAGTTAAATGCAATTTTCTACAATATATTTCAAACTTAAAATCATATGTTTTTTTTCGCTAATCCCTATTTTGAACTATTCATTATTTTATATAATATTTTGTGAATAATTTCTCGTGGACTAAGTTGATTTAACAGCGAGATTAAACTGTAGAATTATAAAATGCGCTTACTATTGCTTTAGGAAGTTCATACTCGTTATAAAATATAAAACTATAATTATTGAAATTGTTTATAATGTTTATATTTCATTATCAATGTAAAAATCGTAAAATATTAGAGAAATGTGGTACAATATTCAATTTGACGGCTACGAAATCTGCGATACAATGATACAAGGATTACTGATGATGGAGGTGACTCTGAGAGTGAATGTAATCCATGATACCGAGTCGAACCAAAATAAATGTCAAAACAAGTCACGCCGAGCTTCGCCCAGGATTACAAACATAGCCGGCCTTGCCAGTCGGATCTGTAAAATTAAATCGTTTTAAATATAGATGTGAACTAAAATTGCATTTCGTATTAAGTTTAATGAACGATATAAGAGTAAACGTGTAACTTTGTACTCGATAATTTGTTGTATTAATCGATTTCAAAGTCTTCTAATATGGAGAACAAATCAAAAACCCTCTTCACTGGCTATAGGAGATATAATCTGGATTCTTTAAAGAACGGGCATTTTTCTTTAATACTGCTTTTGAAATAGTAAAGACATCAAGCCATGTCGTTTGAACTGCTCTTTTAACCATAAACATTTATGAATAATGTAACATTGAAACTGTTATTAGCAATGTTGTAGATAGTAAAGTTGAAGTTAAAGAAAATATTAAATAAAGGTTTTCAGAGAAATTGGAAAAAACTTAAATTCAATGTAACTAATAGTAAGACTGCAGTATTTGTTAGTTATATTACACATATTAAGTATTAAAAAATCTGTCCTTGATTGAATTTTGGTAACATAATTATTTGCAAATCAAGGTAGATATAATCTTCATGTAAAAACTGTTTATTGTAATTTTATGTTGTTTTTCGCATTTATTTAAAGCAATACCAAATGATTTTCTGTTTTTGTAAGCATTGCATGAGCAACCTTTACTTCTTAGAACAGTGAATATAAAGATTTAACTTGATTCAAATGGATGTAGTAACGTTGTAGTAAATTTGGAAGTTAAAATCTATTTGCAGGTAACATTCATCAACGAATAAATACACGACGTTCTAGACATCAGTTTAAACATACAAATGTTCCAAGACCCAGATGTTCAATTCTTATTGCTATGTGTAATTTGCAAACTTTTCTAATCTTCTGTGGCAGACGGCGGTGTTAAACTTTGCCCGCGGCAATACGTTTCTCAAGTGTGGTGCATTTAACCAAATTCGGTTTTTAAATCAAACAATAGCAATTGTCAATTTATTTTTAAATTGTTTATTTTATTTCAGCATGGGTTTTAACTATGTAAACAAATAACTCATCCATTCATTATATGATATTCATATGTAGCAATTATAAATTACAGAACTCTTCAAAATATATTCCATATTTGATTTAATACAGATAATAACTGGACCTGCATACCACTCGTCTATAAGCCTACAAGCACATGTGAAAGAATGAATAAACCATCAGGATTCAGAGATTAATACTTTATGATGGAGAAATCGAAAATGCTCAGGGAAATGCTGAGAGACAACACAAATTGAATGAGCCTGAACGCATTTTGTGACGTACTGTATTGTTAAGATATTTCCCAAAGTGCCAACAATCTGATCTATTCTTTCATGTTAAATCAATTGAGAACTTGAATTTGTGTGAATTCAAGCTGTTTAACTTCTGCATGTATTATTGTCAATAATAATAATAACAATAATAATAATGAGATATATATATATATATATATATATATATATATACATTAAATAATAAATTTTGTTATTCAATATACAAAATTTAGATGGAATAATTACTCTGATAAATTTAAGTGCATCAAAACATTTTTGGGAATGATATAAAGAGCGAATAATCCCATGGACGTCCAGACCAAGTAAGAGTATCAGAGGGATGGGGAAAACAACTTGAACTTGGCAACTTAAACTTAACTCTCAGTTTTATCCTGCCGCCAATTTCCTTGATTGCTCGCTTGTTCAGGAGCCAAATAGACTTGGCCAATCCACCGCAACTACTTGTATTAGAACAGAACTCCACCACACGAGGTTTATATCTTATGTGTGTTTAGGTGGTAATGGACTTTCAAATTTTTAAGAGTAAACTACAATATTTTGGGCCCTAGTTAAGTATATTCTATTACATTTTTATAGATAATCAAATCACAATAATACATATTACAAAACGTTCTTTTGGATTAGTATCATATTGGACTGACAACGTAAATAAGATTGTATGCGGAATTTCTGCCTTCTTTATAATCTTGCTGTATCCGGAAGACAATTGTGTTAAATATATATCTTAATAAAGTAATTTTTTTATTAAGAGTTCTCATCATTACTAGTCTCATAAGAGCATCCCTATGGCTATTATCACACTAGGAGTTCGGTGGCGATATGACGTCATGGAGACAAGACGCTTTTCCATTAATCCATCATTTTCAACCCATCAGCATAGACAGATTGTTTATAGAGTTGTGTTCAACGCCTTTTGAATGCGAACACAATCGATTTTTCGTCGGCGTAACATGAGAGATGATTCTACAAAGAACGACACAGTCCTTAAGTGTTAGCTTGTAAGAATCGCTGTCAAAATTGTATCTCTTTGTCCTGCCTTTATACATTGCCAACGCGTTTGAATCGTGCGGACTTTCTTCGTAGGTTATTTAATGCTAGGCTAATAAATATGGGTGTCTAGAATAAGTGCCAATCCTATGAGTGGTTAAGATGGGGCATTCAGCGTTTGATTGCGCCATTTTTCAATCTTGCACAATAATTTTGTCATAGATCTCAAAAAATAAGAATAAATAAAAATTAGTTATCACACAAGAAGTTTGAAAGATTTAACCATTCTTGGAAGTAACCTGTTATTGGACCCTCACACAAACGGCCGAAGATAAATTTAAGAGATTATCTATACGTATAGAGATAAACGGGGGAGTAACATCTTTTTAATTGACACTTTTTAAGTCATAAATGTTTTAAAAATCATGTAACTCCCTGAAGTCTTAATTCATATACTATAAAAATTCGCTAAACTTCATCATTACTTTTCTTCGATTTCGTAAAGTCTTATTACAAAACTGCACTAAATTATTTCACTGAATATCTAAAACCCTTGTTATTACAATATGTCTGACATATTATCTGTGTGTTTAAATATCGTCATGGAAATCTCAAAACAAATTGAATTAATTTTAATTTTAAACAATTTTAATTGAATAAATTTTAGAACTAAAATTAATGAATTGTAATTATATAACAACCTGACCTAATATATACTTTTTACTATTTTCATCACTACACGGGAGCAGTTTTATAAATTTTGGTAAATTAATTGTCACGGTCAGAACTCAGTAAGTGACAATTTGAGCAGTTCCTCGGTTGTTGTCAAAGAGCATAAGTAAGTTTGAGTGCCTCTCGGCTGCCGTACTAATGAAAGATTGATTACACTGCGCTCTAACGGTGATGACGGTAATCACTCTCAGCTCAGATCGGCGCTGTACAATAGGGCAGGAACATTACTTGATTTAGGTGAGGATCCTACTCGCTCTATGTCAGTGTTTCCTGATAGTACTGAATATCTGACACTACGTAGCAAAACATCGTATTCTTAATAATGAAATTATATAATTATACTATAAATGTTACATGTTTTCAGACAAAGAGAAGGCAAATGTTTAAAAGTTGAACAAAAGTATTTTAATGAAGTCAGGCGGTCTTAAAGGTCTACATGCAAATGAAGGCTTCCTCATACGGCTTTGACTCAAGCCCTGCGAGAACAAAACCATATAGTGTTTTTGTTGGCGCTCATATAAGTCGGGATATAGGATTTTGTAATCTAAGCAAAAATACATTTGATGGATCATTATTTTTAAACCTAGAATTTGTTTTATTTCGTTACTAGAAGATCCTAAAAAATATTCGGATCAAATATTTTAAGTCTAACTGGTATCATATGTATAGACAAATAGCAATGTTAAAGTGTTTTCTCTCTACAACATGTATGATCAGCTTTAATTTATTAATTATACCCTATAAATAGTCCTGTTGACCTACTAGTGGAGATTCAACGATCCGGTAACACGCGACTTCATAACTATCCCCTTACCCAACTCCACTGACGGGGAAGTTAAACGTAAAGACTAGAAGTGGTATGTCATAGGTAAAACATACATCATACAGTATAATTGAATGTTATAGACAATGTTAATGAACGAATTTGTATATTGTAAATATATAAACAGGTGCTTCTTAGATGAATTCGGGTTGCATAATTAACGAGCAATACTTAACAAAACTATATTGATATGATTTGGTGGGATTTCTTACACGGTCAAAGTTTTTTTGTCATCTAGCCTGAATCTCATTACATATTTTGCAAAACACTATGTAAACGTATTCAAGAAACACGTTTGGTGATTTTTATTGCACTATAGATAGTGAACTTATTCGTATTGGGTATTTGTTAATACTTCCTGGTTCATGGGATGTTTTAAGTTTGCTTATCTTGTACATTAGGAATAATTAAAATCTCACTGTAATTATTATAATTTCAACGCAAAACATAACTTGTATTATTTATTGAAAGTGTAATTATAACACTTTCTTTTGATTAATACGGATATAGCACAGAGCTCAATTTACATTGTACACTGAAAAAATAAGATTGCTCTATAAAGAAATCTTTTTTATTTATTTTGGATCTTTACATAATCCAACTTCACCAGGAATATCGAGCAAACTATATCCGTAGTATAAATATCCGAACAATTTGCTCACTTATTTGTCATTTAAAGTTAAATCTTTTAAACTAATATTTTCATTATGTACTATAGTTCACAGTTCGGAAACGTGCATCAGTATTATCACGTTGATAACGCATTATTCAGGCTTAAACAAAGCGGATTGTGCGGAGATAAACTGTCACCCGCCTCGCCCTCAGGCTTATCAGTGATGCCGGCTTCCGCTGATAGCAAATATTATTTGTCTTTATTGGTTACTACTTCCATGGATACAATTGAATAAATTATTTCAGTGGAAGTTGAGGATTAATAGATCGATATAAAATATTTGAGAAATTTTTATTTCACGGCCAGTATGTAGGTGTAGAACTACATTATTCGTCTACAATAAACATAATACCGGAAAAGAATAAAATTGATTTTTTGACGAAAACGCAAACCACTGTTTAGTATTAAATCAAAGTGGGAAGGTAATCTAATATTCATATTTTACAAAGCTAATTTAACAAATCTTGTTAATGAATATGTTGAATGCTCGTTTTAGTGTCTCATTTTTTTAAAGTAAGAGATACAAATACCTTTAAATAGAAAATAATGTTCGCTAAAGGAGATATTAAGATTTAAAGCTTTTTAATTCGGAAAACTCAGTTAAAATAGTTTATGCCACATATTCGTTTACAGAATAACTCAGTAATAAGTTAATGTAGTACAATTTTGCACTCTTCCATATTGTCAGTAATAACACAGGATTTCATTTAAAACTCTTCTAACATTCTAGAACTTTTTGTAATAAGTTAAATTTTATTTTTGTACAAATATTCAGTGTAATAAAATAATATAATCTTTGATAATCCTGTAAATTAAAATTTCCAAAAAATTACTCTCAACCACCCCAAATTAGCCCTTTCAAGACATTTTAAAAATTGATACATAGTTCAAAATTAGCTCCCAACAATTACATAAAGGAGTATAAAGAAATAAAATATCTTGTATTTACTTAGCTATGATTGGGGTAGTTTGGCTCAATTCATGGGTAGTTTGCCGCAATTTTTACATACATAAGGTAAGGCATATGCGACACTTTCATTTGAGAGTTTTATACCAAAATTATAACTCAATATCTCATAATTTATTACTTAATAATAATTAATATATTTAGAACATATTAGAATTAGACATCATGTAAAGCATTGATAGTGAAGTACTTTCAATAATTTACATTACGTTCTGTAAAATAAACACGTTGTTAAAGTTATAAAAATGAAGTACATAAAGTGAAAATGTGAATTAAAGTTGATCTGAATTATAATTAATTACTAATGTTACTGTGACTGTGCTTGTATTTATATAAGTGAAAACATTCTATATAGTTGGTGAAACCATATAAAAGTGCTGCACATGTAATTTAAGTATGTAGAATGGAAAATTATTAACATGGTTATGTATACAACAGTAAAGGTAATGGTAGACATTAAATTCACTACAGAACACCTATTTTACAGTTCTATAAACATTACTAGAAACAGTGCCCTGAGTAGGCTCGTGGTGATAAAGATCTCGTGGCCGCGCAGAGTAATCTTCCCGTATTTTGACGATACAAAATTTCTTTTTTGAAATGTAATTCGTCATTATTTGTAAAACATTTATTAATATTTCATTTACAAATGCAAAATTGCAACTGTATATTAATATTTTTTACCATTACACATTACGTTCTGTAAAATAAACACGAATAATTTAAATACTATTCACTTATAAGAATGATTAATATTTATACATATATAAAAATGTACGTTATCGAAACAATACAAAGCATATAGACGTACTTTTGTTACATTTGTATATATAATTGTGCAATACACATAATGATGAAGAATGTCTTACTTTGAAAAACAATCCGTCAATATTTGTAATATATTTATAAATATTTATTTGAAATGGCAAGTTTTTTACTGTATTTTGATATTTTTTATCATCACACATTACGTTCTTAATACTAAACATGATTAATTGACATACTATTCAATTATAACACGCTATTTTACGTACCTGTCGTAGTCGCGCAGAGTAATCTTCCCGTATTTTGACGATACAAAATTTCTTTTTTGAAATGTAATTCGTCATTATTTGTAAAACATTTATTAATATTTCATTTACAAATGCAAAATTGCAACTGTATATTAATATTTTTTATCATTACACAATACTTTCTGTATAATGATAGAAACTACATGTATTAAGTGCCATTCATTACGCTAAAAAAAAGCAATTACGTTCATTTTAAATAATATATCATGTATAAAATTTGCAATTCCAATAGAATACGCTTCATTTACACGAAATTACGGAAAAAAATATTAAATGTTTATAGAATACTCTACAATACATGTTATAACTTTACAAATTCATATACAAAACTGTTATAAATACATTTAATGTTTTTAAATAAAGCAAAATATTCCAAAAATTTTTTACTTTTCAAATAATACTCCTTATTTTTACCAATTTATGATACTGTACATGTTACATTTCTTAATATAATTAGCCAATATACGTAATAATCTTTAATTTCTTAAAAAAACTTTACTACACACAGTATAAACTTTCAAATTTACACACATACTTCTTATAAAATCGTTCAATTTTATTAAATTAAACAAAATATTTAAAAAAATTGTTTCTTTTGTAACAATACCACTCCCCCTCTGACCAATTTATAGGTACTATAGGCAAGTCCCCACTATATTCTTAATCTTAAAATAACAACTAAATAAATTTTTTTCCAATAATGTCCGCTCTATACAATTAAGAACCTCAGCCTACCGGCCTCGAAAGCTTGTTAATAATCACGTACGCCCTATTGCACCATTGACCTCGGCCTGCCGGCCTCGGTAGCTTGTTAATAGTAGTCACGTACGCCCTATTGCATCAGTAACCTCGGCCTGCCGGCCTCGGAAGCTTGTTAATAGTCACGTACGCCCTATTGCATCAGTGACCTCGGCCTGCCGGCCTCGGTAGCTTGTTAATAGTAGTGACGTACGCCCTATTGCACCATTGACCTCGGCCTGCCGGCCTCGGTAGCTTGTTAATAGTAGTCACGTACGCCCTATTGCATCAGTGACCTCGGCCTGCCGGCCTCGGAAGCTTGTTAATAGTCACGTACGCCCTATTGCACCATTGACCTCGGCCTGCCGGCCTCGGTAGCTTGTTAATAGTAGTCACTTACGCCCTATTGCATCAGTGACCTCGGCCTGCCGGCCTCGGAAGCTTGTTAATAGTAGTCACGTACGCCCTATTGCATCAGTGACCTCGGCCTGGCGGCCTCGGAAGCTTGTAGGTAGTCACGTACGCCCCATTGCACCATTGACCTCGGCCTGCCGGCCTCGGTAGCTTGTTAATAGTAATCAAGTACGCCCTATTGCATCAGTAACCTCGGCCTGCCGGCCTCGGAAGCTTGTTAATAGTCACGTAGTTACTTTTCAAATAATACTCCTTATTTTTACCAATTTATGATACTGTACATGTTACATTTCTTAATATAATTAGCCAATATACGTAATAATCTTTAATTTCTTAAAAAACTTTACTATACACAGTATAAACTTTCAAATTTACACACATACTTCTTATAAAATCGTTCAATTTTATAAAATTAAACAAAATATTTAATAAAATTTTTTCTTTTGTAACAAGAATGAAGAATAATCCACAGCACATTATCTCTGTTCTTACTTAAAAGAGAAAATAATTAGCGCGATATGTAAATATTAATTTTGAGTACCGCCGTTTTAAAATATTAGCAATACTCGGATATGCTAATTGATGATACCAGCCAGCAATACGATAATGTGAAGTCAAAATACCCATTTTGTAATAGTACTCTGTGGGCAAATGCGTTTTCTCATTATTTGAAATAATTATTAAATTTGGTCAATGGTAAAAATTAAAAGATCCATCAACGACTTGTAGGATGTTTTTTACTGCTCATAACCTGTTTCGGGTACTGTAAAAGCCAAAGTAACGCGTTTCAATACTGTACAACCTAGACAAATCCTGGCAACCTTTGGGCGGTTCCGGTCATCAGCTATCTGCGGGGAAGCGAGGTACAACGCATGCATGTCTTGAGAGATAGGCGATTCTGAGAGGACGCTTTTCTGAAATAACAAGTGTAAGATATGTTCTGATAGTTTATTTGCCAAATATGGAATATACCGTTAAGACACATGTAAACGCTAACTTTTATTTTATTTAACTAATTACTTTGTTATTTTATATTTGATAGAAAAATTTAACGAAATAAATTGTAAAATCTTTTATTTAAAAAAGAAAATCTAAAAACCTTTTTCTTATAATTTAATTTTATATTTTTATTTTGAATTAAAAAACTGAAATAATAAAAAGCTGGATAAAAATCATTAATCTTTTACTTTTTAATTGTGTAATTGGGTTTACGAACAGAACATATGAGCGACTCTGAGATTTTGAATATTTAGTATAATGTACAATGGTTATATATTACTACAAATAAGGTGAACCTGGCTAATATGGTACAAATGAATTCAGCAAGGTTCGAGATTCAATACTTAGAAGGATTTGTCTTTAATTCTAACTATATGAGTATTTAAACTAAGAGGTCTTTCCGGGACATTTTAGAATGAAAACTCCGACCAAGATTGGGACAATTACATCTGCCGATAGTTTTAAGTAAAACGGTTCTCTAGCGAGTAAGAAGTATTAGAAGATTCTATTGCAACTATGTCAACTGCCATGGGACTTCAACCTCTCTCCAATAGTCACGTTCTACTTTTATACGACTGTGAATTGTTTTTGACTGAAATAAACCATTACGTTACAACAGAATTTAAGTAAAATCTGTAGTTGCTGTATGGGAACCGTAATATCCGAGGAGAAACTAATAAACGGTGAAAACAATTATACCACAACTTCTCCGGAATCTGAAGTTCTTAAATCTTGAGATTCAAATATGACGCTCATGTTATTTGCGATAGCAGGATTCACCCACATCTTAAAGGTGATTTGAGCATTTTATTTGATGCAGTGGTAATATAATCTGTTCAATACTCATTGTAGGCATTCCGTTTGCTCAATAAATTGTTTCGTAAAATTCAGGATTCGTGTACACTGGCCTAAAATGGTTTAAGTGTTACATAAATTGTTGGAGATGTTGTATGAAATATCATGGAATGTTTGAGCAGAGAAGTTCAAGCTATACAATGGTAATAGTCACCGGCGTTTCACTGTTTTGACACCCTCATAAAAAGTTTCGTGATCATCCGTCATTAAAGCTAAAATCTAAATATTAAATAATGGCTAAAGAATTTGGAATATCTTCCAGTTACCATTGTTTGATATGTCATTCAAAAATGGTGTGCCCATTAAATCTCTTATTTATCAGAGAATTGCGTGCTACGGTAACTAGTAGTAAAGATATAAATTCCATTTGAATAAACACACACACACACACAGACAGATTCACCTTTCTATATAGTTGCTGTATACATCGCCGTGGCTGTAGCAGAAAGTTTGACATGTGTATGGAACTTACTGAATGAATAAACCAGTTGTTTCTTTACAATTTCTGGGCACAGCTTGTGAGTTTTACATAAAGGCTCTTTCTATTGAGTTTCTTTGAAAGATCTCCTCTTTAAAGGTTCGTGAACATTTAAATGCCTAGACTTTTATTACCCACATAAATTTTTTGCGATTTAATTTTTCTTATAATCTCTCTGTCCTTTCTTCTTCTAGTATATCTAGGATTATCTATTTATTCATGGAATTGATACCTTATTAGCTCAATAAATAATGTTGGCAAACACGCTTCGTCTAATATTTAAACTGGAGCTAAAAAAGTAAGACGACTATGAAAAAACGGACTCCGTTAAAACACCTTGACAGGTTACTAGTCCAAGATGGGTCTGTTTCCAAACTTCAAATTTTATAACATAAAGAATTATTAAAACAATATTCTAGTGCAAAAAGTAAAGTATCATAGCTTCTTAAAAGTTTTAGTTGTGAAGTGAAGTAAAACAATTCAGTTTCAAATCGTAAAGGTTTTATGCAAAGAAATCTATACGTGTTATATTACGCATTGTGTAGGCACTATTTTGTTGGTTGCTCTACGTTAATTAAGGATGACAGAATAAACTTAACTCTTTATACAGTGATATACATATAATCAATTCAATTAACGAAAAAAGCTTAGTTTAAATGAAATAGCGTTTCTTAAGTAATAACTGAAATAACAACTAAAGCAATTTTTATTTAGCCTACTAGTGTTAATACTTTGTAAATTTTATCACGAACTTTTCATTTGTATTTATCTTCACACAGTTATTTAAGACTTAACTTGTAAACATTGATCTACTATTTGTAATTGAAATGAAAGCCAGTTATAAATAAAAAATATTCTTTATTTGACAATGGCCCTTCATTTTCGTTTTTACTATTTTCTCCCCTCTCCCGCAAATCCAAATCAAATGCACCCTCTTTTCATCATTACTGAAGTTTAAGTGTTATCATGTACAAGGAGTTGAAAGTGTACAGAAAATATCTTTTTACTAAGTGCCGATTTCTTCCGAAATAGCTCATTCCATAAAAAATCTTTAAATTACAACTACTCTTGATTACACTCATATAAAATAATAACCATTTTAATGTAAATTTAATTCTATACAACTTCCTTTTTGACCAAATTTGCTGTGCGATGAAAACTTTAGGCACTGATCAGAATGTTAGCCAAAATTACTACTTTCCAAGTGCTTATGTGTCATTGACAGTAACATATTTGAGATTGAGTAGTAGATGGCTAGATAGCCTTAACTCACCCTCTTTAATAAAGGATTTTTCATTTCATTTCAGATAAATAGAAAAAACAATAAGAGCAAAAGTTATAGGAAATGTTATCCGGTTTAGTTTGAAAGTTTTGTAAGACCAACTCCTGCCGAGATATAGTTAATACCCAAATAAAAAGGACCTTTGACCTCCTCCCCCTCACTTGCGTCACCCAAAGGTTTGAAGACATTTAGTTATACTACCAGGTAGTCCGAACAAGTGCCATTATTGGATTTGACGCTTGTTGACTTTCCTTCTAAACTCATTAGTCGACTGGGCTAAAAGCATAAGACACAATCTAAGTTTGAAACTTATGGATTTGAGTTATGATCCACTCAATCCGAAGACTACGAAAAGTTAGCGTCAAGGAGCCGACAGCCATCTGCAGTATACAGTTGGCTCCTAAACAAAAAAACAACGCTTCTGTTGAGATGCAGTCCCTGCTCTGTCCTTTGCCGCTTCAGATTTGGCAGGAACACCTGGGCTACCTGATATCGACAATCATAGTCAAAAAACACCTCCACTATGCTATTGACACTGCCACTTTTATCACTATTGGCTGTCACATTGTTAATAATATAAGTAATTTTGAGCTTATTTAGTGTCTTTTAACTGCGATTATCAGTGATCATTTTTGGATCCTCACTTAATTGAGCTATTTTAGTTTTTAGCTGATCCTCCGAACATTGAAATCTTCGCAAAAGTACATATACCGATTATTAGCAGTAATTTTACAACTGACAAATAAAATATAATGTGAAATAATAGCAATGTATACGATTACATAACAATTAATGGTTTATGTTGTCTGGAATACTTGGAATGGAATTCGACGCAAAGTTAATTTAGGTAAATGTGGTAACACGGAAAACCCATCGGTCAAATGTATAAATTTGTATTTTACTCTACATTAATCTATTTTTATTGATAATAAAGAATGCCATATGGAATTGTATTAATTGAGGAAGTTATACATTTATACATTTTGTATACATTTATACATTTTATACGGATTTAAATAGTTTTAAAACTTACTTATACTGAGTTTGTATTTCCTAGTTATGATTCCGAGGAGAAAGGTTATACTATTTAAGTCACAACTTCCTGCATTAAAAACCCAAAGTATACGACGTAAGGGATCTTGTCAAAATTGTACATTTGAGTGTGTGGTTACGAGATGTGTGGAGGTTTGAGTATTCACGCTCCCAGGCAAGTGTCATGTTTTATTCAAGCGGCCGTCTACACTGTTACGATCCCGAGAAGAAAGGTTATATATCTAGTGTATGAAGCAATGTATCGAGCACTTTGATCTTTCCGTAAAGTTTATATAAACAGGTTTCTATCGGAAATGGTTCTAGAACAACTGCTGATAAATAGTTAGTTGTTCTTCAATGAATATTAATACGTGCGTTTGTAATGGGACGATTGCAGCATACATACGAGTAATTCCTGTACACAACGTTTACAAACTAAATATTGAATCTAGTTCACCTAATGTTTACAGAGGGGTGTTCAGGAGGTAGTTTCATGTTTCAAAAAAATCAATAGCTGAATAACTTCAGGAAACATATTATCCTGTTATATAAAACAAGGGGAATCATAAAATTATAACATTGTTATAAAATAAAATGTGTTTAAGGATATTGTGTAATACATTATGAAATAATATTTTTATGTCAAATTAATAATAAATTGTGAGTAAAAGTTTTGTAGATTGTGTATATGAATAAATCTAATTAAAGATGCTTAAGTAAAACAAATTTTATTCAATCAGTTTTCTAATTATATCCACTTTTGATATCGTAAATATGTACTTATCTTATTTTGTTATCAAATATGCCAGTGTAGTGTTTATTCTAAAATGGTGAAATTAATTAATAAAACTGTATTATTTGCTTATAAAATAAAAAAAAAAATAGATACGGCTGAAAACATATGAGACATATATGATGTAGTTCATTGAGTTTAACACGCCCGCTGTTATTCTTGCGTTGAATTTCTGTTTCTCCAAAACATGCTTCTGTTTAGCGGTAATTGAGGATGTAATTCAAATCGTTGAAATCCATAAAATTCTTTAAGATATATTATAACTACAAAAAGAAGGTGAATTTGAAAAATTAAATATGGGAAAAGACAGCCGCGCATTTTCCCCATGTATAGTTGGGGTTCAGGCATGTATGAAGCCTTCAGATGTAACCACACACTCGTATATAACACAACTCGCCTTCGGCTCGCTGGGGGCTACGCCCCCAGGCCCCCATTTGGGTATTGGCTAACTTCGGGGATAAGCGGAATTCGGGGACAGGAGCGATTTGGTTGGTCGTTCAATTCGGACTTGATGTTTTCCATTTACGTGTCCCTTACTGTGTCATTTCTCGTGGTAAAACACATTATTAAACAGTATTTAGTGTATAATGTTGTCTACAAAAAACTCAAGTAGTATTTTGCAGTATCTACCTTGTTTAGGCACGTAAAACGCGATTACGTTCGAAATTCTGGTAAAATTTACGTGAAAATTGAGATTTCGGGTCCGATAGCGGTCAAACCGTTAGTAATAATGTTTACGCATCACGTGTGCAGGTTGGGAGATTTATCGCTACATATATTTCTGTCAAATTAGTTGCAAGTAACTTTTAGCTCATAAAAATGTTGTTTGCCCGTTAGTATGTCATGTATTGTAAGCACGACGTATCCAGTCTCGCCACGGGGAGGCCGGCAAACACTGAGACCATATATTATTAACAAAATTACAGCAATCGTTGGTTAATGATGTTCACTCATATCGTGTACAAATTTAGTTGGTTATATACTTGTGTCAAATGATTTGGTAATAACTTATTGAATATTGTTTACACATCACGTGTGCAAGTTGGGAGATTTAGCGGTACGTATATTTGTGTCAAATTAGTTAATAATAACTTATAGTTAATAAAACTTGTTTGCCCGTTAGTTTGTCAATGCTTGAAATGTAAGCATGACATATCCAGTCTCGCCACGGGGAGGCCGGCAAACACGGAGACCATATGCCATATACTATTAACAGAATTACAGATAGCGTTGATTAATGATGTCCACTCATATCGTGTACAAATATTCATATTTAGTTGTGACAAATGGTTTGGTAATAAATTATTGTTGTTAAAACTGTTGTTTGCCCGTTAGTTTGTCAATGCTTTAAATGTAATCATGACATATCCAGTCTCGCCACGGGGAGGCCGGCAAACATGGAGACCATATATTTACATATTTACAGGAAACCTATTTACATCGACGAGGAGTTTTGTTTTGGCAGACCCTCTAGCCTACTGCCTTAGGAATCAGAACGGGGAGTTTTGTTTTGGCAGATCCCCTTGCCTACTGCCGTATCAATCAGAACGGGTAGTTTTATATATTTACAAAAAACTTATTTACAACGACGAGGAGTTTTGTTTTGGCAGGCCCTCTAGCCTACTGCCTTATCAATCAGAACGGAGAGTTTTGTTCTGGCAGGTCCCCTAGCCTACTGCCTAGTCAATCACGACGGGGAGTTTTGTTTAGGCAGGCCCCCTAGCCTACTGCCAGTGTTAATCACGACGGGGAGTTTTGTTTTGGCAGGCCCCCTAGCCTACTGCCAGTGTTAATCACGACGGGGAGTTTTGTTTGGGCAGGTCCCCTAGCCTACTGCCAGTTTCAATCGGGTTTACTGAAGAAGTTCGCCGTACACGATGTTCTTTGCGTAGGCAACTTCATCACATACCCTATCAGGACGGACAAGGACAACGATGTCTTCTGGGCGTCGAACTCTACTTAACAGGACGTACAACTGGCCGTGGGTTAAAACAGTCAGTGCGAAGGTCGACTCCGACAAGATCGATTGTCTGACCTTGGCTCTTGTGACCAGTCATCGAGTATGCCAGCATCAGAGGAAACTGACGTCGCAGGACAAGTAACGGCGAACCTTCAACGATCGCGAACCTAAAGATTATTCTGGGAATGCCGATAGGTTGCGCGTCGTGAGGGCGTCTGACGGTAATCAACCGGTGGGTTATAGCCGTCACAATGACCTTAGTGCCATTAACGAGTCCGTCGGCGATGTTAAGATTCCTCATGATGAGGCACACTGAACCGATCTTGAGTCGCAGCACGTGATCTGGAATAACCTTGCCTGTAGCCTGGTTTAGCAGATTAACTTCGATGCCAAGATGATCATCGTTCTCAGTGTCCACAGAATCGGCGCTTCTTAACTCAAGAAGGCGACTATCAACGGAGTCCAGGATGATGTCGTTGATTTCCTTGACGTTCACATTCATGGTAGAGAGGATCGCGCGACGAGCACACTGATCGAGATCCTGGAGGACTTCAACAGGAAAGACTTTGGAGATTAGGGCTTGTAAAGAAGTAACGAAATTTACTCCGGTCAGAGGAATAAGAGCGCCACTCTCTTTGCCCTCCCCGAAAGTTGTGGACGGAACAGTGCCGTTGCCTACTACGAGAAGGAAGTCGGAGTAGTCAACGGAACTGCTCGTCCTATGTGGTGTGGTCAGAGAGAAGATGCGGAAACAGTCGCCACAGTCGCGAGGCCCGAAGAGAAACGCACGCAACGGCAGCTGCCGTCCGCGCTTTTACAACGACAGGCGCGATCTGCCGGAAGTCACCAGAGCACAGAAAGATCTTCCCACCGAATGGCTCATCGCGGTTCATGAGATCTCGAAGCGAGCGGTCGAGGATCTCGAAGATGTAGCGATGGGCCATTGGGGCCTCGTCAAAGACGATGAGCTGTGCGGCTCTGATGAGTTCCGCGCGCTGGGACCCGTTGGTTATGTTCCACACGCCAGTTCCGTCGCCAAGATCGAGCGGAAGCCGAAACATGCTATGGGCTGTTGAGCCACCCGGCATATTCCCGGCAGCGATGCCCGAACTGGCGACGGCTAGTGCAACCTGCCGACCACTACGCACGTGTGCCAGTATGACACGAATTAGGGAAGTTTTGCCATAACCCCCAGGACCGTCAAGGAAGATGGCCCTCGAGGATTGGCGGTCGCCGGGGTTGTCGAGAAGGGAATGAACATGATGTAAAACGCGTCTCTGATCTTCTGAGAGCTTGGGTTCCCATTCCTCGACAATGGCCTGCTGTTGGTTCTCGCCGTACTCCAACAGTTCCCTTCCCAATTCAGTCGTGTCATCCTGCACGTCGGGGAGACCACAATCCACCAAAGACAGTCCCTGTCGTCGTAGACATCGGTCAATTTCAACCAAGGACAGTTTATATGCTTTTTCTGGGTCAAGAGGGTTTCTTTCTAAGTGGTCCTCGCATAGGGTGTCGCGGAATGCGTCCCATAGAATAGCTGCAGGAGCACCCATGTTACAAAGAAGCACAAAGAAGGAACGCAGCCTTGTAGCAATCATGAATTCAGAGGCTTCGCGCATAGCAGCACGGTACTCGTCTTCGTGTTCTACCAGGCCGAGCTGACGACAAACCTCCTGGAAAGTGCGACAATCAGGACCACCGCGCGACAGGAGGTCAGAGTAGCCTCGACAAGGTATCGACATCAGAAGCATACGTAAGTAGTAGAGCTCTCCACGGTTGGGGGAGATCCAACGGAGTCTACATACTTTCTCTCCACGCTGGCGAGCTGTGACGAAGTGCTTGCCGTCTGGATAGACGTATACTTCTTCATTCTTGCTAGGTTGTTTTGTATGCATAATAAAATTTTCATAAAAAGACAGGTACGTTAGGTAGTTGAAGATTGAATTGAGTGGTCTATTGAAGTACAATATTAACTTTGAGCTTGCTCTACTAATCGCGTCTGCAAGGTCACCGGGGCGGAAAAAGACGTGTTGCCGCCCTTCAAGATGGACCGGTAGACACTCGACTGTGGGCTCAGATTTAGAGATTGAGAAGTCTAAGAGACGCCAACATGCATCGCTTGCACCTACCATTCTCTTCGTTACGTAGTGTTCTACCTCGTCCTCTTGTTTTCCCAAAGATGTGACGGTGACATTTTGAAGAGATCCACCCTTCATCAGATATTTAAATAAGTATTTGATGACACGACGAGTAGACGCAAGCTCCAAGTTAATATGTGCCTCGTATTTAAGCAACAGAGCTGCATTATACGGTACCACCCAACCGTCATGGACCGTTATCGATTTGCTTCAAAATGTAATAGTACCTATGTTTTTATAATCCCGTCTGTATTGCACGTAGCCTCTGTCGTCAACGTGTGTGGTCTGCCAGGAAGGCTTTGGGAAATGTTTAGTGCAGTGACCTTTCGTGGAATCCCAGCAGGGGAAGTCGGTGCGATATTCTGTACCACAAGGGCCGTGAATCATGTGTTGCAGCACCAACTTCCTGAGACTCCCACCGGCTTCTTCAACCGAGGGAATGTCTGCGCGAATAACGGAATCGATTTCGGGTGCCTGAACGGGACCGTCTACGTCAATCTTGAATACAATGTGGGCGTGGGGAAGGCCCCTCATTTGCATCTCGATGACGTAGACGATATAGATCGTTCGGCCAAACATCGCTCCGCTGCGCAGATCCCGCAGAAGCTCGAGGAGTTTGATCTGGAAGACTCTGCAGGCTGTGCTTGGGTCACTGCGACCACTGCCGTGGGGACAGGCTCTCTTATTTTCCTCCCAAGTCGCGCTGTAAGTGAATGTGAGAAAATACGTCGGTGAGCCCAGACGTGTTACGAGAGCCATTGCATTCTCGTAATGAATCTTCATGTATCTGGGCCCACCGGTAAACGAACTTGGAAGGTAAATTTTTCCAGGCTTTGCGCCACCCTCGCCTTGTACGGTTTCATCACGTGTGATGTCTTCCCTAACCTGTCTTCCTGCCGGAGCATTGCGTTGAGCTTCCAGAATCTCGTTTAGTTGGCCTATCCGCATGGCATTTTGGACTGACGACCTTGACTGTGAGAATTTAATAAACCGCAGTCGCTCTTCTTCATATTTTGCAAACATCTCGACCTGCCAGGCCTGCGACAGACGGCCGAGATATGAAAACCGAGGACTGGACAACAAGAGACAACGCGTGTAGTTGTACTGCGAAAGCTTTTTCCCGTTGTTATCAAGAAGGCCAATTTGCCAACCCAAAGTGCCATGTGGATAGAGCAGTGGGTACTGGAAGGGCTCCATGAGAGGACTGAACAGATCAATCGTTGACGGCCTTCCAGCTTTCACTTTCCAGACGGTGAGTCGTCGTGGTTCGGTCACTGCTTCGTCAGTGCTGAGAACAGCGTGCACCTCAACACCCCTATTCCTGTCGCCAAGAACATTACCATGAGTAGCTCGACTTGTTACCTGGAACTCCAAATGAGCGTTTACCGATGGCTCATTACCTAATCGCCGGAAATCACCGATGAAAGGATTGATCGAATCCAAGTAATTGGCAATGGTGTCAATAGTTCCAACATCAAGTGATCTACCCATGGCAATGTTCCTGCGCTCTTCGCCGTCGTCAATGTATAGGCGGCACCGGTTAACAAATTGGACGTCTCCCACCTTAGTAGCAAACCGTTGACCGGGAGCGTCCAAACTGTACACCTGATGGTACATTCTTCCTTCGATCTTGAAGAAAGAAAGTCCACTAGGGTGCCGATACCCACCAGAAATTTCGAGGGCGCAAAAAGAAAATAGGTCGTTGTAGGCGCGCGCTCTATTGAGGAAATGTCGATTTGAATAAAATGGTGCACTGAGAGGGGGCAAACGTGTTACGTTGTACGCACCTTCACCACAACACCATTTTTTCCTATCCTTTTCTTCCTCGAACAGACGTGCTTCGCAGTGTGAACATACAAATATATCATCTTCAAAAAGGCAGGTTTTTTTTCAATTTGTATGCATTTATGTCGCATAACAACTTTCCGCTCCAGTGTGCCATAGGCCCTTGTGCAACAATGTTTCGAGCAAGTGAGTTAGGTAAATGTCGAAATTCGCTGATCTTTGGTTTCATCAGACGAAATACCTGAACCCTGTCCTGACCTGCGCCGGCATGTCGATCTTCGTAGCGCCGAACTGCGGCTCTGTTAACCTCGGGATGTTTCTCGGTATAACGACGAACAGCGTCACGATTGGTTTCAGGATTTTGCTGAGAGTATCGCTTTTTTCGCCTCTCTCACTTGCTCTTCTCTAGTAGTTTTCAGTATTTTCGGGCGTCCAGGTTTTATTTTCTTGGGTCTTCCAAAATCTTTAGGTTTTATTGCGGAATTGTTAGCGGTTTCGTGCATTGTGAGGTTTTGTATATTTTCACTGAATGTTGATGATCTAAATGTGAGTCTAGTAATAGAGTACTGTCTTACAGATCCATCAAGAGCAGCGTTGGACAACAACAACGAGGCCAAAGCAGGAAAAGTATCACACTGAAAGAGCCGTGCCAGGTTGTTGATATCATTTTCCAAATCATGTGTTCGATTTTCGTTTACTGGATGTGGATCAAATAGGTACAGTTGTTCCTGAGAGCGCCAAAAAGCAACTGTCACTGTTTGTCCAGTAAACAAAAATCCAATGTTTTGACTTTCCACGGCCATCAGAGATTCTAAAACATTGGACAGAGAGATAACACTTTCGCTTATATCCTCCTCTGTCACAGGATATAAGGCATCGTGCACAAATACATTTTCTTCAACGGCTACGGTTTGGCCCTGGATGGAGAATTCGTTGGAAGTTCATCAGTGCACAAGTACCGATTTCCACCCATACGATTCTGATCTCTTAATGTTCTGTAAATACAGTCACCAGCGATGAGAATCGTATCGATGGCCGTTGAAGAAAACTCAAAACCAAGCGCCTTCCATACAAGGGCACAAGCAGAATTCGAAGTGCACTGAGCGTTTTTGCTCGTAGGAAATAACTGTTCGTCTCCCTGATGGAAGGAGCCCTTCACAACACAAGAGAAAGACATTGTTATGTTAAATAAACTGTAATACAAAATATAAAAGGAACTGTAGAGTTTGTAAAAAGCGAGAAAAGAAAACGGAAAGGAGAGCAAATTCGTATATGAATAGGTAAACCAAGAGGTTACTGTCAAGTGAAAAGAGATTAAATCTGAAACCAATAAGAAAGCGAGAAAATTTAAACAAAAAACGATGTTCACTCTTTCCCTATCTACTAATGTTGCTGGCACCCACCTTTTGCAACTGAACCGTTCAAGGTAGGATAAAACTAATCGTGATTACTATCAACTTAGTATAGAATAAAAACCAATAAATAAACGAATCAAAACATATGAAATAATATAAAGGTTTTCCTAACAAGAGCCTGCCTATCTTGCCTTGTTACGTACCGTTTATTTACGTAAGTTTATTTTAGAGCTCGCTACTCTAAAATAAACTTAAACTAGTAAGACAAAAATGAAGAGGAACTGTAGTGTTTGTAAAAAGTGAGAAAAGAAATCGGAAAGGAAAGGAAAAATCGTATATGAAGGGCTAACGGAAAGAACAGGCTAAGTCCATTTTTCTCAATTTTGATTTTTTTGGCTTATATGTTGGTACTCCTGTTGCGGCATATGTAGCATGTGCTAGTTTGGGAAATATCAAGCTCAGTCCCGAGAAAAACAACAATTAAAAAAAACACCAAAGGGAAAGAATAAGCTCAGTCCATCCAGTATTGGAAAGAACAGGCTCAGTCCATAGTGCTTGTGTCTGCCACTACGCGCACCACCTGACTTCTTTACACTTGAATACTGAATTAATGTGAAATAATGGTGTTATAGAGTGGTGGTTTTCAATGCTTAGTGAGTTTAGTTAGTATCTAATTATCATTAATATTACGTGCTATTTTTTAATAACTATGGAAGGTGACATTCCCTCTGATGGTTCTCCAATGAAGCTTGAAACTTCGAAGAAAAGGAAAAGGTATGGTAGGATGTCAGAGGTAAGAAAGAAACTTAACCTATCTTCACATACCATGGGTGAAGATTGCCAATGTACCTTGAAGTGCTTTGAGAAAAGTCCCAGAGGCGACTAGAAATAGTATTTTAAAGGAATTTAATTTACTAAACTCTGTTGACATGCAAAATAGTTACTTGTGTGGCCTAATTTCAGTCTTGCCCATTCAACGTAGACGGCCTAGAAATGCAGAAAATGCCCGACAAAACAATGCCTCCTACAAATATAGAGTAAGGGTGAATATTAATGGAACTGTTGAGGATACTGTAATTTGTCGCAAAGCTTTCATTGCTTTTCATGGCATAACTAAAGGCAAAGTTGAGTATTTAGTGTCTAGTTTGAGGTCAAGTGGTCAATCCCCTTTAGATAAACGGGGTAAACACGATAATAGGCCTTGGAGGCTTTCAGACGTAACTAGAAATTCCATCAAGGCCCACATTGCATCTTTTCCCAGACGAGGCAGTCACTATGGATTAAAAGACTCAAAGAAAACTTATCTTTCTGAAGAGCTGAATACAACAAAGATGTATAATTTATTTAAAGAAGCATACCCATCAGTTAAAAGTTTCTTACCAGTGTTACAGAGAAATCTTTTCAAGTGAATTCAACATATCTTTCGGATATCCTCGCACAGACACGTGCAGTACTTGTGATGAATTTTCAGCCAAAGTTAAGGTATTAGAAAATGAAAAAAAAACACATAACTGACAAAAATTGTTTGACAAAAATTAATAAAGAAATCGAACGTTTACATGTTGAAAACCAAGTCCATAAAAGAAAAGCAAGCGCATTCTATAACAAGAAAAAAGATGCTAAAGAGTTTAGTAAGACTCATGCAGATTATGAAGCTATTGCTTTTGATTTTGGCAAAAACCTGTCTTTGCCCAACATCCCTACTAACGATGTGTACTATAAAAGGCAATTGTCTGTTTACAACTTCAACGTTCATATATTAGCAAGTAGAAAAAGCGTCTTTTTCATCTACCCAGAATGTTCAGGAAAAAAAGGAAGCGATGACGTATGTTCAATGCTTCACAAATTTGTTTACGATGAATTGGACGAAAGAGTAAGGAAACTGGAAGTGTTCTGTGATGGATGTTCAGGACAGAACAAAAATTATACATTGGTACGTTTTTTCCACAATTTAGTTCATACTGAGCGACGCTTTGACTTAATAACAGCAAGTTTTCCAGTGAGAGGACATAGTTACCTTGAGACTGACAAAAACTTAGGGTTAATCAACCAAAAAACTCGTACTGAGATTCCACATGACTGGATCGAGGTATTTGAAACAGCTCGGACAAATCCGTCACCCTTTATCGTGCACGAAGCCACGATTGATACATTTCGTCAATGGACTGCACACTTAGCACCGTTTTACAAGAAAAAGTGTCCCTTTGCTACCCGCCCTGTCAGAGAAATTGTATTTGAAATAAATCTCAAGAAGGAAGTTAAGTTCAGAACAAGTTTTAATGGTGCTTTTGAACTTGCATCCATTACCACAATGGATCTGCCACCACATGGAAAAAATGAGGGAGAATTCAACCTACCAAACTTTTCATATGAAGGTAAGCAATATTATTTCCACTAGACACAATTTTAACTATTATATAAGGTTGTATAACTTAGTTTATTATACTTTCAATACATTTGAATGTCAATTAAAGTAATACTCATTTAGCACCTGGTGGTGTAGCTACCTAATCTACACTGACGTAACCTCCTTATTCAGTTATAACTTATAGTTTTAGGTTAATGACATAAAATACATGTTTTTTGTTGTTCTAGGTCTTCTACCGATTCCATTGGCCAAGTACCAAGATTTGCAAGCCTTGAAAAAATTCTGTGGCCCACAAGCTCAAGAATACTATGGAAGTTTGCCTCATGAATAATCTGGACATCAAACTAAGATTGCCTAAGTAGAGTTTACCTTGTATCTTTATTTCATTTGAATAAAAACATAAATTTCTATTTATATGTGGCTTTTATTTTACCAGGTTTGGCAAAAAAACTGGGTAAGCCCATGGACTGAACTTGTTTTTTGCCGTTCTGTTTTGTACTTATGACTTTTAAGTACGAGTTTTGGGAATAAACAATACAATAATGACGCTTATGTTAATTTAAAGCAATGTAAAACAACATTTACTAGGCATAATTATTATATTCTTGTAGTTATTACCCATTGGTAAGGTTTTATTTAACATTTAAACATTAAAAACGCTCTCCTGTAAAATTACTCAAAATGGACTTAGCCTGTTCTTTCCGTTAGCACTTCATATGAATAGGGAGACCAGGATATTAACTGTCAACTAAGAAGAGATTGAATCTGAAACCAGTAAAAATGTCAGACAATTTAAAACCAAAGGCGATGTTAACTATGTCCCTATCTGCCAATCTGATGTTGCTGACTGCGACTAAACCGTTCAAAGTAGAATAAAAGACCAATCGCGATAGTTATCAACGTAGGATAGAATAACCACCAAGAAATGAAAAGAATCAAAGAGAGGTGAAATACTATAAAACGTTTACTGTTCATAATCTGCCTATTTTGCTCTGTTGACTACCGTACAGAGCTCGGTGCTCCATCCCTTACTACCATCTCTGTCCCTAACTATTGGTCAATTTTAACGTGTTTTCGACTCATTTTTGAGGGGTTTAAAAAAAAAAAATTCCGGTTTTCAGACTTTTCCCGGTGGTTTCACGGCAAAAGCCAACTACGTGCCAAATTTCGTGTTTCCAGCACTTCTAGAAGTACCTTAGAATTTGTATACGTGAGTGAGTTACACATGCGGCTGTATATATATTAGACTCGCCTTCGGCTCGCTGGGGGCTACGCCCCCAGGCCCCCATTTGGGTGTTGGCTAAATTCTGGGATAAGAGGGATTTTGGTGATTAGTAAAATTCGGACATGAGGTCATGCCAGGAAATTCCTTGGGGGAGGTTTAATGTTACCAAGGGTTAAGACATCAGGGGGTATCTGGTCATACCAGGAACTTCCCAAGGGGGGTTAAGAGATTTGGTGATTAGTTATTCCTGAGGGGGGTTTAATGTTACCGGGGGGGTTAACACATCAGGGGTTTAATGTACTCAGGAGGTTATCAGGTCATACCAGAAATCCCCGGGGAGGGGGTTAATGTTACTGGGGGTTAATGACACACCCCAGGCCCCCTTTCGGTTTTGGCCAAATTCGGGGATAAGCGGAATTCGGAATTAAATATGGACCTATTTTATTGAATTTTTCAGGATTTAATCAAAGTTTTGACTTTGAGGCATTTTACGCGGTTAACCGTTAGAGATACAAGAAAAAGTGACTGGACCTTTCTTGTCGGAAATTTAATTCTGTGTTTCGATTGTGCCCTCAGATTTGATCTACGACCTATGGTTTAGCCAGGAATGAGCTCGGGAGAAAAGTCTGCACGGATCAGCTATCTTGAATTGTTTAGTATAAACATAATAAAAACCGACCTTAAGGCAGTATTTTAAGTGGAACAGGGGGTTTAATGTCACCAGGAGACTATCTAGTCAAGGCGAGAAATTCCCGGGGGGGGGTGATTAATGTTAATAAGGGGGTTTAAATTCGTCAGGATATTGTCTGGTCATATGAACAAATTCCCAGGGGGGTTAACGTTACCGGGGGATAAGACTCCGGGGGGTTATCTGGTCATACCAGGATTTTCCCAGGGGGGGTTAAGAGATTTGGTGACTGGTCAAATTCGGACATGAGGTCATGCCAGGAAATTCCCTGGGGGGGTTTAATGTTACCAGGGGGGTGAACACATCAGGGGGTTGAATCTACTCAGGAGGTTATCAGGTCATACCAGGAAATCCCCGGGGGGGGTTAATATTACCGGGGGTTAATGACACACTTGGGCCTATTTTAGAGGGTGTTGTGTCTGTGAACATAATAAAATCTTTCTCTGTCCCTATCTACTATTGACGCTTAACTAACGCTCAGCCAGTTTCTAATGTGGAGTTGTATTCACTCGTTAACGTAGCAAAGCAAGTGCAAACTGAATCTGGAATGAATTACACAAATATTAGTCACATAATAATATATATTTAAAACTCCAAAAATTGCCAATCTACGACAAATATTTAGCTATTTATAGAGTTTTTCTGGCTTATTAAAGGACATACAACAAATAGTTACATTACCTTTTTTGTAGATCCCATCAATTTATAGCCATAAAAGTTTTCATATTTAAGGTAGAACTAACCGTTTGGCCGCTATCGACTCTAGAAACAAAGTTATTAAAAAGAAATTACGAAATATTTACATTTATTAGCCGAACCAATGGAGATAGAGCAAAATGTCACTAGACCTTTTTTGTAGATCGCATTAATTAGTAATAAAATCAAATTTTTATTCTGTGATACAATAAGTAGTTTGGCCGGAATAAAACCCAGAAAACAAAATCTCACGTAAAACTTAGAAAATCAATACTTTAAAACGCGTTATGCGGCCAAACCATTGAGGGTAGGGCAAAAAGTTACATGACCTTTTTTGTAGATCACGCCATTTACTAAATCCCATTGAAAATTTGTTTTGAGCTACGACCAACCGTTTAGCCGCTATCGAGCCCGAAAGGTAAATTTTTAGGCGAAAATTTCAAAATATTTTAATGTAAAATATTCTCGCGTTTTGTCGCTTAAACCACAAGAGATAGAGCAAAAAGTCACTGGACCTTTTTTGTAGTTCACTTCATTCCTGACCATGAATTTTTCGTCAGATCGAAGCTAGCTCCAACGGTTCGCCCGCTATCGGGCTTCAAAGGAAAGCCTGCAAGGTCAAAACAGGGGTCCGTTCGGGAATTTTTTTGAGGGGTTCAAAAGTAAAAAAGTCCGGTTTTCAGACTTTTCCCGGAGGTTTGAAGATACGTGCGACGTGCGTGCAAAATTTCACGTTTCCATCACTTCTAGAAGTATGTTAGAATTAGTATTACCTATGTGTCAGTGAGTGAGTGAGTTACACATGCGGCTGTATAGTATATAGGACTCGCCTTCGGCTCGCTGGGGGCTACGCCCCCAGGCCCCCATTTGGGTGTTGGCTAAATTCGGGGATAAGCGTAGTTCGGTGATTGGTTAAATTCAGACGTGAAGTTTCCAAATTTTATGTATCCGTTCTCGAGAATCTTACGGGTCGTAACGCTTCGCTAACGCTCAGCCAAAAGATGTGTGGTGTATAATATTAATCAATTGATGTGGTAAAAGAGTTAAGTTATGTGTTCGTGAAATTTTGGAGACAAGAAGAATTTGGTTTTAACCAAAGTCAGAGGACGTATGTATACCATAGTTTAATTTTCCGGATTTACCCAAACTTTTGACTTTGAGGGCGTTTTGCGGCTTAACCGTTAGAGATACGTGAAAAAGTGACTGGACCTTTCTTGTCGGAAATTTAATTCTGTGTTTCGATTGTGCCCTCAGATTTGATCTACGACCTATGGTTTAGCCAGGAATGAGCTCGGGAGAAAAGTCTGCACGGGTCAGCTATCTTGAATTGTTTAGTATAAACATAATAAAAACCGACCTTAAGGCAGTATTTTTAAGTGGAACAGGGGGTTTAATGTCACCAGGAGACTATCTAGTCAAGGCGAGAAATTCCGGGGGGGGGGTGATTAATGTTAAGGGGGTTAGACATCAGGGGGTTTAAATTCGTCAGGATATTGTCTGGTCATTTGAACAAATTCCCAGGGGGGTTAACGTTACCGGGGGATAAGACTCCGGGGGGTTATCTGGTCATACCAGGAACTTCCCAGGGGGGGTTAAGAGATTTGGTGACTGGTCAAATTCGGACATGAGGTCATGCCAGGAAATTCCCTGGGGGGGTTTAATGTTACCAGGGGGGTTAACACATCAGGGGGTTGAATGTACTCAGGAGGTTATCAGGTCATACCAGGAAATCCCCGGGGGGGGTTAATATTACCGGGGGTTAATGACACACTTGGGCCTTTTTTAGAGGGTGTTGTGTCTGTGAACATAATAAAATCTTTCTCTGTCCCTATCTACTATTGACGCTTAACTAACGCTCAGCCAGTTTCTAATGTGGAGTTGTATTCACTCGTTAACGTAGCAAAGCAAGTGCAAACTGAATCTGGAATGAATTACACAAATATTAGTCACATAATAATTTAAAAACTCCAAAAATTGCCAATCTACGACAAATATTTAGCTATTTATAGCGTTTTTCTGGCTTATAAAAGGACATACAACAAATAGTTACATTACCTTTTTTGTAGATCCCATCAATTTATAGCCATAAAAGTTTTTAGATTTAAGGTAGAACTAACCGTTTGGCCGCTATCGACTCTAGAAACAAAGTTATTAAAAAGAAATTACGAAATATTTACATTTATTAGCCGAACCCATTGAGATAGAGCAAAATGTCACTGGACCTTTTTTGTAGATCGCATTAATTAGTAATAAAATAAAATTTTTATTCTCTGCTAAAATTAGGAGTTTGGCCGCAATAAAACCCAGAAAACAAAATCTCACGTAAAACTTAGAAAATCAATACTTTAAAACGCGTTATACGGCCAAACCGTTGATGATAGGGCAAAAAGTTACTGAACCTTTTTTGTAGATCACGCCATTTACTAAATCCCGTTGAAAATTTGTTTTGAGCTACGACCAACAGTTTAGCCGCTATCGAGCCCGAAATGTAAATTTTTAGGCGAAAATTTCAAAATATTTTAATGTAATCGCGTTTTGCGGCCGAACCGATGGAGTTAGAGCAAAAAGTCACTGGACCTTTTTTGTAGTTCACTTCATTCCTGATTATGAATTTTTCGTCAGATCGAAGTTAGCTCCAACGGTTCGCCCGCTATCGGGCTTCAAAGGAAAGCCTGCAAGGGCAAAACAGGGGTACGTTCGGGAATTTTTTTGAGGGGTTCAAAAGTGAAAAACTCCGGTTTTCAGACTTTTCCCGGAGGTTTGAAGATACGAGCGACGTGCGTGCAAAATTTCACGTTTCCAGCACTTCTAGAACTATGTTAGAATTAGTATGATTATATGTCAGTGAGTCAGTGAGTTACACATGCGGCTGTATATATATGGGACTCGCCGTCGGCTCGCTGGGGGCTACGCCCCCAGGCCCCCAAGGTAAGTGCCTTAAATTCGGGGATAAGAGGGATTTGGTGATTGGTAAAATTCGGACATGAGGTCATGGCAGGAAATTCCCAGGAGGGGGGTTAAAGTTACCTGTGGTTAATACATCAGGGGGTTTAATTTACTCAGTTGGTTATCTGTTAATACCAGGAAATTGCGGGGGAGGGTTAATGTTACCGGGGGTTAACGACACACCCCAGGCTCCCTTTCAGGTGTTGGCCAAATTCAGGGATAAGCGGAGTTCTGAATTAAATTGGACCTATTTTATTGAATTTTTCAGTTTTAATCAAAGTTTTGACTTTAATGATATTTTACGGGTTAACCGTTAGAGATACGAGAAAAAGTGATTGGACCTTTCTCGTCGGAAATTTAATTTTGTCTTTCGATTATGCCATCAGATTTAAGCTACGACCTATAATTTAGGCAGTACAGAGCTTAGGACAAAAGACTGCACTGGGCAGTTTAAAAATATCACGTAAAACTTAAAAAATCAATACTTTAAAATGCGTTATGCGGCCAAACCGTTGAGGATAGGGCAAAATGTTACTGAACATTTTTTGTAGATCACGCAATTTCATAAATCCTTATAAAAATATGTTTTGAGCTACGACCAACAGTTTAGCCGCTATCGAGCCCGAAAGGTAAATTTTTAGGCGAAAATTTCCAAATATTTTGACTTAATCGCGTTTTGCGGCCAAACCAATGGAGATAGAGTAAAGAGTTACTGGCACATTTTTGTAGATCACCTCATTTCCTAACTCCAACGTTTGTCTTATTTCGACCTCAGACCAATGGTTTCGCCGCTATCGAGCCCGAAAACAAAAGTTTCACGTAAAAATTACAAAAAAATTGCACATAATCACGTTTTTCGGCCGAACCACTGGAGGTAGAGCAAAAAGTCACTGGACCTTTTCTGTAGATCGCGCAATTTGCTAATTTGATGGGTCAATCAGATTTGAGCTACGACCAACTGTTCGGCCGCTATCGAGCTCGAAATATTAATTTTAGCGAAAAAATCTCTGGAATGTCAAATATTCGAGCGTTTTTTCGCTTAACCATGCAAGATAGAGCAAAAAGTCACTGGACCTTTTTTGTAGTTCACTTCATTCCTGATTATGAATTTTTCGTCAGATCTGAGCTAGCTCCAACAATTCGCCCGCCATCGGGCTTACAAAAAAGGCCTGAAAGGGTGAAAAATGCGCGAATTTTCTAGAAATTTCTCGAATTTTTTTGAGGGGTTTAAAAGTAAAAAAGTCCGGTTTTCAGACTTTTCCTGTGGGTCATATTGCAAAAGGTACCTGCATGCGAAATTTCAAGTTTCCAGCACTGCTAGAACTATGTTAGAATTTGTATCTATATATCAGTGAGTGAGTCAGTCAGTCAGTTTCACATGCGGCTGTATAAGTATTTAGACTCGCCTTCGGCTCGCTGGGGGCTACGCCCCCAGGCCCCCATGATGTACGCTTGCAAATTCGGGGATAAGCGGAATTCGGGGACAGGAGGGATTCGGTTGTTGGTTAAATTCGGACTAGTTTTCAAGTTACGTGTCCCCTGCATTGTCCTTTCTCGTGGGAAAACGCATTATCAAACAATATTTAGTGCATAACGTGGTCTACAAAAAAGCTCAAATAGTATTTTGCTGTATCTCCTTTGGTTAGGCCGTTAAACGGGATTACGAGCGAAATTCTTGTAATTTTTACGCGAAAATTCAAATTTCGGGTCAGTTTATAGTTGTTAGTTTGTCAATGCCCCAGGCCCCCATGATGTACGCTTGCAAATTCGGGGATAAGCGGAATTCGGGGACAGGAGGGATTCGGTTGTTGGTTAAATTCGGACTTGAGGTTTTTAATTTACGTGTCCCCAACTGTGTCCTTTCTCGTGGGAAACACATTATCAAACAATATTTAGTGTATAATGTGGTCTACAATAAAGTTCAAGTAATATATTGCTGTATCTCCCTTGGGTAGGCCATAAAACGCGATTACGTGCGAAATTCTTTTAATTTTTACGTGAAAATTGATATTTCGGGTCCGATAGCGGTGAAACCGTTACTAATATTGTTTACGCATCACGGCTGCAAGTTGGGAGATTTAGCGGTAAATATTTTTGTGTCAAATTAGTTGCTAGTAACTTTTAGTTGATAAAACTGTTCTTTGCCCGTTAGTTTGTCAATGCTCAAATACGAAGATCATATATTATTAAAAAAATTACAGCTATTACAGCAAAAATACAGTCAATGATATTCTCTGATGTAGTGTGAAAATTTGCATATTTAGTTGTGTATATACTTCTGTAACATTATTGGGTAATAATGTATATTTATTGAAACTGTTGTTTGCCCGTTAGTTTGTCAATGCTTTAAATGCAAGCATGACGTATCCAGTCTCGCCACGGGGAGGCCGGCAAACTTGGAGACCATATATTATTAACAAAATTACATCAATCGTTGGTTAATGTTGATCTTCATTGTCGTGTGCATCTTTGTATATTTAGTTTAGTTGTGTATATACTTGTGTAAAATTATTTGGTAATAATGTATTGTTTAAATTGTTGTTTGCCCGTTAGTTTGTCAATGCTTTAAATGCAAGCATGACGTATCCAGTCTCGCCACGGGGAGGCCGGCAAACGTAGAGACCATATATTTACATATATACAGAAAACTATTTACAACGACGAGGAGTTTTGTTTTGGCAGGCCCTCTAGCCTACTGCCGCATCAATCAGAATGGGGCGTTTTGTTCTGGCAGGTCCCATTGCCTACTGCCTTATCAGTCACTACGGGGAGTTTTGTTTTGGCAGGTCCCCTAGCCTACTGCCTAGTCAATCACGACGGGGAGTTTTGTTTGGGCAGGCCCCCTAGCCTACTGCCAGTGTCAATCTCGACGGGGAGTTTTGTTTGGGCAGGCCCCCTAGCCTACTGCCTAGTCAATCACGACGGGGAGTTTTGTTTGGGCAGGTCCCCTAGCCTACTGCCTAGTCAATCACGACGGGGAGTTTTGTTTGGGCAGGCCCCCTAGCCTACTGTCAATCTCAATCCGGTTCACTGAAGAAGTTCGCTATACACGATGTTCTTCGCGTAGGCGACTTCATTGTGTACCCTTTCGGGGCGGACGAGGACAACGATGTCTTCCGGACATCGAACTCTACTGAGCAGGACGTACAGCTGGCCATGAGTGAAACAATCAGTGCGAAGATCGACTCCGACCTGATCTATTGTCTGACCTTGGCTTTTGTGGCCGGTCATCGCGTATGCTAGCATCAGAGGAAACTGACGTCGACGGACAAGTAACGGCGAACCTTCAACGATCGCGAACCTAAAGATTATTCTAGGAATACCGATAGGTTGCGCGTCGTGAGGGCGTCTGACGGTAATCAACCGATTGGTTATAGCCGTCACAATGACCTTAGTACCGTTTACAAGGCCGTCAGCGATATTTAGATTCCTCATGATGAGGCACACTGAGCCGATCTTAAGTCGCAGCACGTGATCAGGAACACCCTTGCCTGTAGCCTGGTTCAGTAGAGGGACTTCAACAGCCAGATTGTCATCGTTTTCACGGTCCACAGTGTCGGCGCTTCGCAGCTCATGAAGGCGACCGTCTACAGAGTTCAAGATTATATCGTTGATCTCTCTAACGTTCACGTTCAGAGTCGAGAGGATTGCACGACGAGCACACTGATCGGGATCGCGGAGTACGTCGGCAGGAAAGACGGTTGAGATGAGGACTTGTAATGCAGTGACATACCTCACCTCGGCCAAGGGAATAAGTGTGTCACTCTCTCTACCCTCCCCGAAAGTTGTGGACGGAACAGTGCCGTTGCCTACTGCGAGAAGGAAGTCAGAGTAGACAACGGAACTGCTCGTCCTGTGCGGTGTCGTCAGAGAGAAGACGCGGAACAGTCGCCACAGACGCGAGGCCCGAAGTGAAACGCACGCGACGGCATCTGCCGTTCGTGCCTTTACAACAACGGGTGCGATCTGCCGGAAATCTCCAGAGCACAGAAAGATCTTGCCACCGAATGGCTCATCGCAGTTCATGAGATCTCGAAGCGAGCGGTCGAGGATCTCAAAAATGTAGCGATGGGCCATCGGGGCCTCGTCGAAGACGATGAGCTGAGCAGCTCTTATCAGTTCTGCGCGCTGGGACCCGTTGGTTATGTTCCAAACGCCAGACCCGTCGCCCAGATCGAGCGGAAGCCGGAACATGCTGTGAGCCGTGGAACCACCAGGCATGTTTCCTGCAGCGATGCCCGAGCTGGCGACGGCCAGTGCAATCTGACGACAACTACGCACGTGTGCCAGTATGACACGAAGAAGTGACGTTTTGCCATATCCCCCGGGACCATCTAGGAAGATTCCTCTTGAGGATCGGCGGTCACCGGGGTTGTCGAGAAGGGAACGCACGTGTTGCAGAACGCGTCTCTGGTCTTCTGAGAGCTTTTGTTCCCATTCCTCGACAATGGCCCGCTGTTGGTTCTCGCCATAGTCCAACAGCTCCCTTCCCACTTCCGTCGTGTCATCCTGCACGTCGGGGAGACCACAATCCAATAAAGACAATCCCTGCCGACGTAGACTGCGATCGATATCGATCAAGGAAAGTGTATACGCTCTTTCGGGGTCAAGTGGGCTCCTTTCCAAGTGGTCCTCGCAAAGGGTGTCGCGGAAGGAATCCCACAGAATTGCTGCAGGAGCACCCATATTACAAAGGAGCACGAAGAAGGAACGAAGCCTCGATGCGACCATGAAACCAGAAGCCTCTCGCAGCGCTTCGCGGTACTCATCCTCGTCTTCAATCAAGCCGAGCTGACGACAAACCTCCTGGAACGTACGGCAATCAGGACCACCGCGTGACAGGAGGTCGGAGTAGCCGCGACAAGGTGTTGACAAGAGGAGCATCCGAAGGTAGTAGAGTTCTCCACGATTAGGCGAGACCCAAAACACTCTACATACCTTCCCTCCACGCTGGCGAGGTGTGACGAAGTGTTTCCCGTCTTGATGTTCATATATCGGTTCTGTTTTTGGTCTTTTGTCATGAATAATGTAGTTCTCAAAAAATGTCAGGTAAGTTAAATTGTCAAAAGTTTTATCAACAGGTCTGTTAAAATACAATATTAACTTGGAGCTTGATCTAGTTATCGCGGAGGTGAGATCACCGGGACGAAAACAGACGTGCTGTTTACCCTCAAGATGGACGGGTAGACACTCAACTGTTGGCTCTGACTTTGAGATTGGGAAGTCCAAGAGACGCCAGCATGCGTCGCTTGCACCAACCATTCTCTTAGTTACATAGTGTTCTACCTCGTCCTCTTGTTGCCACAAAGGAGTGACGGTGACATTTTGAAGTGATCCACCCTTCATCAGGTATTTGAATAGATACTTGATGACGCGACGGGTAGAAGCAAGCTCCAAGTTAATGTGTGCTTCATACTTTAGCAGTAGTGCGGCGTTATATGGCACAACCCATCCATCGTGAACAGTAACAGACCTGTTGCGTGACTTGATTTGACCAGTATTACTATAGTCCCGCCTGTACTGAACGAATCCTCTATCATCTACGTGGGTTGTCTGGCATGAAGGCTTAGGATAGAACTTTGTGCAGTAACCCTTCACAGCATCCCAGCACAGGAAGTCGGTGCGATGATCAGTGCCACAAGGACCGTGGATCATGTGCTGCAACACCAACTTCCTGAGTCTTCCACCGGCTTCTGCTTCCGAGGGGATGTCCGCGCGGATTACAGAGTCGATTTCGTCTGCTTGTACTGGACCGTCTCCGTCAATCTTAAACACAATGTGGGCGTGAGGAAGGCCCCTCATTTGCATTTCGATGACGTAGACGATATAGTTTGTGCAGCCGAACATCGCTCCGCTCCGCAGATCTCGAAGAAGCTCTAGAAGTTTTATCTGGAAAACTCTGCAAGCTGTGCTAGGGTCACTGCGTCCACTGCCGTGAGGACACGCTCTCTTGTTTTCCTCCCAAGTCGCGCTGTACGTGAATGTAAGGAAGTACGTTGGTGAACCCAGGCGTGTGACGAGAGCCATCGCGTTCTCGTAATGAATTTTCATGTACCTGGGCCCACCAGTGAACGTACTTGGGAGGTAAACTTTACCAGGCTGTGCCCCACCCTCGCCTTGGACTGTTTCATCCCGAGCGATGTCTTCGCTAACCTGCCTTCCTGCCAGACCACCACGTTGATAATCAAGAAGTTCATTCAGTTGCCCTATCCGCAAGGCATTTTGGGCTGACGACCTTGACTGGGAATACTTTATGAAACGAAGTCTCTCCTCCTCAAACCTCGCAAACATCTCGACCTGCCAAGCTTGCGAAAGGCGGCCGAGGTAAGAAAAACGCGGATCGGAGAGTAACAGACAACGAGCATAATTGTATTGTGAGAGTTTTTTCCCATTATTGTCAACCATGCCAATGTACCAACCCAAAGTGCCTTGAGGATATAAAAGTGGATACTGGAAAGGCTCCATCAAAGGACTAAAAAGATCTATCGTAGACGGCCTTCCTGCTCCTACTTTCCAGACGGTGAGCCTCCGGGGCTCAGTGACTGCGTCATCACAACTAAGCACGGCGTGCACTTCAATACCTCTTTGCCTGTCACCAAGAACATTGCCATGAGTAGCTCGACTTGTCAACTGGAATTCCAGGTGTGCATTGATCGATGGCTCATTACTCAATCGCCGAAATTCACGAACATGTGGATTTAATGAATGCAAGTGATTGGTAATGGCGTCAGTTATGTCGGCATCAAGCGATCTAGTCATGGCTATGTTCCTGCGTTCTTCACCATCGTCAATATACAGGCGGCACCGGTTTACGAATTGGACGTCCCCACCAGCAGTAACGAACCTTTGGCCGGGGGCGTCCAAGCTGTACACTTGGTGGTACATCCTACCTTCGATTTTGAAGAAGGACAGGCCACTTGGGTGCCGGTATCCGCCTGAAATTTCTAGGGCACAGAGAGCAAAGAGGTCATTGTAAGCACGCGCTCTGTCGAGAAAGCGGCGGTTAGAATAGAACGGTGCATTTAGAGGCGGCAACTTTGTTTACATTGTAGGCCCCTTCGCCGCAACACCATTTTCTTCTTTCCTCTTCTTCTTCGAACAGAGGTGCTTGACAGTGAGGGCAGATGAAAACGTCTTCATCCCAGAGTCTAGTTTTCTTCAGTCTGTAGGTGGTAATGTCATATAACAATACACCACTCCAGTGTGCCATTGGTCCGTTTGCAATGATGAGTCGAGCTAGTGAGATGGGCAGGTGTCGAAGGTCATTTAGTCTAGGATTATTGAGACGAAATTTCTTAATCCTACCCAGGCATGCGCCAACGTTTCGTTTCTCGTAGCGGTGAACGGCTTCCCTGTTCACCTGAGGATGATTTTCGGTGTAACGTCGAACAGCATCTCTGTTTACCTGAGGATTCTTCTGGTCGTAACGGCTTACAGCATCTCTGTGGACCTCTGGATGCTGTAGGCTGTAACGACGGACAGCATCTCTGTTGATCTCAGGGTGTTTTTGGCTGTAACGGCGTACGGCGTCTCTGTGGATCTCGGGGTGCTGTTCAATGTATCGACGCAGATTATCTCGAATAGTTTTAGAATTCCTTTTAAAATATTTTTTCTTTGCCTCTCTCACTTGCTCGTCTCTCGTACTTGTAAGTCGTTTAGGACGTCCACGGTGTACCTTTTTAGGCCTCCCAATGGCTTTATGTTTGATTATACACTCTAACGGAGACAGAATAACTCTAGGGCTTTTTTTAAGTTTGGGATCATCAAAGACGTTTTCTCTACGTGTTCTGGGTGGTGTATTGCATATTCTTGGTGTCTGGGTGTCAGAAGTTAGAGAATCGGACTGGGTATGATCAACTATGTGGGTCGGTGGTCGATAAAAAACTCATTCGGGTTATACTGAACTGTCTCCTCGACCCGTCAAAAGCAGTGTTAGACAACAATAACGAAGCCAGTCCAGGATAACTCTCGCACTGGAAGAGCCGTGCCAGGTTGTTGTTCTCATTAGCCAGATCATAATTTCTTTCCTCATTCACTGGATGAGGATCAAACAGATACAACTGCTCCTGGGAACGCCAAAAAGCCACTGTAACTGTTTGTCCAGTGAAGAGGAATCCTATGTTGTGAAGGCACTCGGCCATTAAACACTCCAAAACATTGGACAAAGACATAACGCAGTCGTCCATATCTGCTCGTTCAAGGGGATATAGGGCATCATGTACAAATGCATTTTCTGCAACGGCAACGGACTGTCCCTCGATGACAAAATTAGCGGGAAGTTCATCGGGGCACAAGTACCGGTTTCCACCCATACGATTCTCATCCCGTAATTTATTGTAAATAGAATCGCCAGTGATGAGAATAGTATCGATGGCCGCTGTAGAAAATTCCAATCCAAGGGCCTTCCATACAAGGGCACAGGCAGAAATCGCAGTGCATTGAGCGTTTTTTGCTCCTCGGAAACAGCTGCTCGTTACCCTGATGGAAAGAGCCCTTAGCAACGCAATAAAAGGACATAGTACCGTGAATAAGCGAATTATCACAAGAGTTACAAGAAATAATTAACTTTGAAGACCAATGTATAGGTGTCCCAACAGTTCAAAGCCAAAAGATTTTTAGTATCCGAAAATTTCTCCGTCCCTATCTACGAATTTACGAATAGACCAGCCTCTGTTTCACACAGCCTAAGGTACTCTGTTACGTACCGTACAGAGCTAGGCGAACCCTGCATTTCAAGAGTATAGTAGATAGGGATAGACTCAGTTTTACAACGTGAACCAAACTTTTAACTTTGATGACGTATTGTCGCTTAACCGTTGAAGATATGATAAAAAGTGACTGGACATTTCTTGTAGGAAATATAATTTGTTTTGGGTGTTCTGCCCTCAGAATTTTGATATAACCTCTAGTTCGGCCGCTATTTACTATTTACTAAAAGTGTGCACGGTAAAAACAGCAATCCGTCCCTATCTATTAATTTTATATTATTCTGATTTTCAGGTTAACCGTTAGAGATACGGGAAACGTGCAAAGGACCTTTTTTGTAGATCTCCTCATTTTCTAACAGACAAAGGAAACACATTTGAGCTATTGATAACCGTTCGGTCGCGATCGGGTCAGGAGTAAAATATTGTTGAAAAATCGGAAAACAAAATTTTTTCTAACGCGTTTTGCAGCCAAACCGATGGAGATAGGGTATAAGGTCACTGGATCTTTTTTATAGATTGAATTACTTTGTAATAAAAACCGATTTTTAATTTATTCTAACTTTGAACGTTTAGCCGCTATCGATCCCGAAAGGTATATTTTTAGGAGAACATTAAACAAAATTTTACTTAATCGCGTTTGTTGGCCAAACCGATGGAGATGGAGTAAAATGTAACTGGGACCTTTTTTGTAGATCCTATCAATAGCTAGTTACAAAAAATTTTACATTTAAGCTAGGGCCAACGGTTCGGCCGATATCGAGCCCGGAAGGTAAGTCTTTAAGTGAAATTTTCAACATAACCACGTTTTACGGCTAAACCATGGAAGATAGAGTAAAACGTCACTGGAACTTTTTTGTAGATCGCATTATTTTGTACTGAAATCAAACTTTTAATCCGGCCTAAAACTAAGATTTTGTCTGAAATAGAGCCCAGAAAACAAAATCTCACGTAAAACTCAAAAAATCAAAACTTTAAAACCCGTCATGCGGCCAAACCGTTGAGGCTAGGGCAAAATGTTACTGAACCTTTTTTGTAGATCACGCAATTTACTAAGTCCCATTGAAAATTTGTTTTGAGCTACAACCAACCGTTTGGCCGCTATCGAGCCCGAAAGGTAAATTTTTAGTCGAAAATTTCAAAATATTTTAATGTAATCGCGTTTTGCGGCCGAACCGATGGAGTTAGAGCAAAAAGTCACTGGACCTTTTTTGTAGTTCACTTCATTCCTGACCATGAATTTTTCGTCAGATCGAAGCTAGCTCCAACGGTTCGCCCGCTATCGGGCTTCAAAGAAAAGTCTGCAAGGGCAAAAAGGGGTCAGTTCGCGAATTTTTTTGAGGGGTTCAAAATTAAAAAATTCCGGTTTTCAGACTTTTCCCGGTGGTTTGAACATTCCAGCTACGTGTATGCAAAATTTGGTGTTTCCAGCACTTCTAGAAGTGGGTTAGAATTTGTATACCCTATCAGTGAGTCAGTGAGTGAGTTACACATGCGGCTGTATATATATTGGATAATATAACTTTATAATATTGTAATAATGTAGCAGTATGCATATAAATTGAAAAACTGCATTTGCTTACTCTTTCGTCGTTAACACCTATTAAAATTTCTTATATTACATTTTGGTCTTTTAAGATTCAAAGTACGAAATTATGTTTCCATATTAAAGCGTAAAAATATAATTTATGAGTGGAAAAAAGCACTTACAATGAGAAAATAACAAAGCACCAAATATTTTAATGTAAATCAACTTAAAAATGTGTCATCTAAAAGTTAATTTAACACGTAAAGTTTCAAATACGTAGGTAAGTAAAGCATACGTTACTCTAAGCAGTGAACAGTAAACGAAAGATAGTTTTATAATAGTTAATAAAATATTTAAAAGAAGATAATTCACGTTAATTATAATATAATATAACTTTATAATATTGTAATAATGTAGCAGTATGCATATAAATTGAAAACTGCATTTGCTCACTCTTTCGTCGTTAACACCTATTAAAATTTCTTATATTACATTTTGGTCTTTTAAGATTCAAAGTACGAAATTATGTTTCCATATTAAAGCGTAAAAATATAATTTATGAGTGGAAAAAAGCACTTACAATGAGAAAATAACAAAGCACCAAATATTTTAATGTAAATCAACTTAAAAATGTGTCATCTAAAAGTTAATTTAACACGTAAAGTTTCAAATACGTAGGTAAGTAAAGCATACGTTACTCTAAGCAGTGAACAGTAAACGAAAGATAGTTTTATAATAGTTAATAAAATATTTAAAAGAAGATAATTCACGTTAATTGATTAAGAAGTATATTAGAGATGTAATATTTAGAGATGCAAAAATCCTCTGTGTGTATTCAATAGGGAAACGCTGACAGTAAATACAACTCTGGTTGGAAATAGGAGTAACTTTCTTAGTAACGTCATTTTCATTACGCTTTAATTAAAGTTTTAACGTTTTAAACAAACTAAGTTAATTTTGTATACATATATTTGTTTTAAACTTTATGACTTTATTAATGTAATAATATACATTTTAATTTCAATTTATAAACTTTCTTTGAAAGTTATCATCATTTAAGTTGTTTAACATTTCTTTCTTTACGTGCAATATATAAAGCCCTAAAAATTAATGAAGCCCTGTGATTTTTACTTAGTATTTAAATATTATAAGTATATGTATAACTATTATTACCTATTATCGGAAAACTGTTCTTTAGTTTATGATTCACTGAAAAATAATAGTAACAAAGGAATAAAAAATTACAAATACTTGCTGACACATATATTTTGATTAAATATACGTATATATGAAAAAAATCTCCAGATTAAGCAATACCCAAAGATTTTAACAAGATAACATGCATACTACTTTAAAGGTTTTATATAATAAACTATGCTATGAAATAACCATTACCTCCATTAGAGAAGCAACTAGTTTTATATATAATATCAGATATTCTCTGTAGAGTATAATATAAGGTTACATTAATTTATCACAGGATGTATCGTCACGGTTCATGTAACTAAATACTTGAGCTGTTTACAGAAGGGCTTTTGGGTTTCTGCCAAATACTGTTATGGGGTTTCTCGTCTGCATTGTACTTTGTGGACGGAAATATTATAGTAGGGATTGGCAGTGGTTTCAGGTCCCTACAAGTACATATACACGTACTGTATTTATTACAGTTTTATACATTAAATGGTACACACCGAAAAATGTACTAATTACATATAGCATGTATTTTTATTGTTACTGTAACTGTGCTGAAGATTACCTATGATTTGATTTGACACTAAGCTGGGATATCAGAAAAATGACTAATATCTCAATGGTTCTTAACATTTATAAAAATAATATTTAAAGTTAGCAGTAGTAAACTATACAACCAAACATTCGAAATTCAAACAGTTCCAAAGAATACAATAAATACTAGTTATATAAATATACTAATAATAGTATAAATATTAATATAACGCAATACTAAATACAGAATATACAGTTTACAGAATATATTGTTTTTAGTATAACTAAAGTTATTAAACTAGTTTTATGAGTGGCACTTTTTCAAATGCTTTATATAAATTAAACGAGGTAGGATTATAGCAGACTATGTGTTCCGTTAATTTTACTAAATTTTTGGTTACAGTACTCAATCCGTTTTTTAGATTTGCATTACATTCTGCATGTTCTTTAAAATCTCTTAGATAAATCCCATAAGAAATTAAGCTTCAGCAATTTTTCGAGTATAAAACTTGTCCAGTTCTAGAGATATCCTTTTGAAAGTTTACCTTGACTAGCACAAAGCTAAACAAGACAAATTCCAGGTAAATTCACCATTATCGGACTCATGTTGCATATAGTATTAGGAGTTTACGCAGTATTTTTAGTTTCAAATTAAATAAGTTTTAAAGATACCATGTAGATAAGCAAGGAGATAGAATAAAGACTAATTTGAATATGTGTTACGAGTACTCCATCCATATATAGAGAATTTTGAACCATAAATGAAACGGTATTAATGTATTTGTAATTGAAGACTTGAAATAAATAACGGGCTAAGTGCCAAAAACAAAGTTTTGAGATAATCAAGTTTTTCTGTTGGGTGAAATAACTACGTACAGTATTGAGATTATAATTTTATTATAGTTACATGGGTTACAAGATACACAATATACCTAAAAATCAGACATGTATCTAGAATCATTTAAGAGTTAAAAAATACAAAAGTGTAACATGGGCTAAGTACCAAGTCATAAACCTATTTAATGGGCTATGTGCCATTGATTACATTTGCAAAATTTCTTCATAGAATATCTTGCTTTCATTTTTAAGAAATGGTAATAATTGACGCAAATCTTTTTTCTTGTCTTCTGTTAATCTGTTCTTACAACTCAAGTTGAAAAGCTTGTCCTTAATTTGTCCCATTTCCACATTTTTCTTCAGCACATTCCTTGTTTTTACTTTCACGTTGCCTTTAGATACTTGAATCCAGTGTACCTTGGATATTTCTAACTTTTTAGTATCCAAAGTGTTTTCAGCAGCGGATTTAAAGTCAAAGAAATCTTCAGGAGCCATTAGTGTGACTGTATATGGGTTTTGCCTGTTTGCATTCGCTATCAAACTAACCAAATCCATTGGTGTTTCGCATTTTCCAACACGCTTCCTTTTTTCAATGAGCGCAAAATCCCTGTCACAGCTCATAAAAGAGTGCCCCGGTACCAAGAACTTTTTATTAATTTCATAAAACTGTTCTGTAGAGATAAGATAGTACCACAAGAACAATAACATTTTGTTCTTGTTTTGTCCAAAACAATTATCACTCCACACATTGAGAACCTTTTTGTTGGTTATTCCATTATTTAAGGACTTCAAAAAACAAGAAGCAATTTCGTTACTTCCTCTGCCTGTTATTGACTCATTCCATAAAAAAATATTTCCTGTATTGGAGTCACCCACATGAATACATAAATTATAGCAGGATAACTGTCGTGAATAATACATTTTGTTGTGTGTTAAACATGGCAGTGACAGCACCTGCTGAAGATCCATAGATACAGTGCAAGATCTATGATTAGAATCTTTTGAGTTGGTTAAATTGTCTTTCATTACAGATAAAGCTTTTGCAGCTTTCCTGTGATGATTTTCAATTTTAAATTGTAACTCTCTGTTTCCAGGGCTGCCCTGTCTCTGGGCTTTCAAAATATCACATGTGTGGCATGTGTCTGTTCTTGGAAGACGGAAGGATAAGTCTGGGAAATGTTTCTATGATAGTACTAAAATAGTAACGATAAGTTATCGGAGAGTCAGTGTGGAGTTCTTTGAATGCAAGATACATTCTATTTATGCTTAGATCTTGGCTAAGATATTTCCTCGAACTTTTATTCCTTGTGTAATGGCTCTCATCGCGTGGGAAAGTGTTTATGTGTCCAACAACAAGCATTTCATGTTCTTGAGAGAATTTCCTTGTTTTCAATTTATTACCTCTTTTTTCAGTGTATGAGGTCATGCCCAATTTTTTCGCACTCACTAATGTTTCAACTCGCCTCATGTTTATGGAGAATGTATCTAAAAAAGTTTGTTTACAAACACTGAACACACCACCTCCTTCATTTGGTAGAGTAAAGCAAATAGTGCATTGCCTTCTACTGTCCTTCTCATTTGTGTAGTTACCATGTCGCCTTCTTTTTACTGGTATGAGAATTAGAAGTCCCATGAGAAGGTTGTTTTGTTTGACATTATCCTCCAAGTTGTAAAAATCAGTAAAGAGCTTCAACTTCCAATCAGAACTGATCGTCTTACACTCGTTCTTACATTTGCAAATTCCCTGTAAAATAAAACCTATGTTAGTAGCTGACATTACTGAGTGTCAGACACTTAGCCCTATATTTCAAGCCTTCAAAATTTCTTAACTATGTCTAACCTGTGTTCATTTCGTATTTCCTATGGTATTGAAACCCATGCCTTTTGATTTAAAAAGTTTTGATACACGACAGCGATGATATTATTATCCCTTATAACTATTAATCAATTAAAAAACACTTACCCTAGTACTAGGTTCTTCCCTAGCACTAACAATTTGTTTCTTCTTAGTTATGTATGCCAATCCTTTACTACTTCGTAATTTCATCTCCTGCTGGATTGTACCTTCTCCTTTCTTCCTGTTTTTCTTTTGAACATGATGTTCTTCAAATACGTTCTCCATAGTAACAGTTATAATGATCAACTATTATTACAATAGAAAAAACACTAACATAACCTCAAACAGTTCACTTTAGCCCTTGTAAATAAACAACAGCAAGCTGACTAAAACTGGAAGTGGCACTTAGCCCGTCATATAGGTTAGGCGGGTGGCACATAGCCCATGGCGCAGTCTATCGGATTTTTTTAAAACTACTTCCAATGCATTTGGCACTTACCCCGTTATATACAGTAGGTATGTAGGGCTTTACATTCAGAAACATATTCAAAAAAACCATTTCGTAATTTTTGGCACTTAGCCCGTTATTTATTTCAAGTCTTCAATTTATTACTCTCAAGGACAAACCACAATATAGCTGTATATCGGGTAGTGTGAATATTATTCTGTGCCATTGTATATCAGCAGATCAGCTTAAAGCAATACAGTAAGGTGACAGAATCCCTTAACTTCTATTGCTATAGTCAAGGACAACTACAAATCGCAGATTGCTCTATATATATTTATAGTAAACCAATAGTACGAGATATATACTATGATTTATTGGGAAAAACTGCGTAATACTTGAAACATTTTAAGTAATAAATAAACCGAGAAATGAGACATTGAATATAAATAGTGTTTTATACTTGGCATATGTTCCGTCTTCCGCTAACTGCTACGGCAAATAAACATATGGAATGCGAATGACTTCAACATAAATTACGTTAATGATTAACAACGGCTATATCACGTGATCCAGTTTTAAACATTAGTGTATAGAAGAATATATAACTCAATTGTTTTTAATATCAAAGATTTATCGTACCTTATCTCCGTTTCTAGTTTTAACAGTATTTACATTAGTCTAAAATGTAATAATAATACATATTATACATTTTAAGCATAATATAACTAACATAGAAATAATTTAGTAAACTGCAATGTATGCATATTGTATTGTATTCCTTCGTACAATAACTATTATGTGCACAATATAGTAATAAAACCTATTGCACAATCCAGAATTAAACATTAATAATCAAACTACATTGAAATAATAGTAATCCTGACTTAATTACATAGTTTACTCCCAATTGCTATTTTTATGATTAAAACAGTTCTGTTACATGTATGTTTAGAATGTATCAAGAACAAACACGAGTATTTTCCGCTGAGGTCAAGAATATAAAATGAAATTCTCGTTTCATTGAGTCCTTCATGAAAGTTATTTGCTGTCATTTATTGAAAGTACCAAAAGCTAATGTGACACTAAACAATAGCGTAAACTAAGCTGTTACTAATTACTAATGTAACGAATTATTCACTGCAATCAGGTCAAACTTTTAACATCCATTTAAAACGGTAAGTTATTGGCTGTTGGGGCGTTCATTTTTCACAAAAAATCTTTTGCCTTTGAGAACTTAGCTGGTATCAAAAGAGAGAGAATATTATTGATTGAAAATATTTCCAAACCAATTTCATTATTTTTGTTGTTTGTTTACAACACAAATTTTTCTTGTGCTCATGTCAAAGTTATTATTTAAAGTAAATTAATATAGTACAATTTGTTAAATTCTATGTTTTGAAGAAGGAAATCGTAATTTATTATAATATTATAAATATTATTATGTTTTTCTTCAGTATGACTTCTCCCTCCACGTCCACTAAAAACAAATTGAGTAAAACGTCCTTGAAACTGACCAATAACCATATCATTTTTTTTGCTCTGCGTACGTCTTAAAAAATTTAAAATTGCTATAGATTTTGTTTTTCATAACATGGGCTACGTCAAATATAACACTACAATGTACCATTTACAAACCTGTATCCATGTTATTCGATTTTATATTGCACAAATCTGATTGGCCATGTTTCAACCTAATGTTTGGTAATAGCTTTAGATAGAAAATTAAAATCATATTTTGTTGAAAGAAATCTTGTATTCTTTTAGGCAGGTTTTTGATGTAAGTTAAAATACATTTTAAAATAGCTTACTTAATACCTGTAACATTAGTACATATATAACTTAGACAATTTTACCTTTTCTTTTTACGGTATTGTTATTTATTTAATAAAAAAAGAAGAAAATTGTACGTTTTTTTATTTCACAACGATATAACCATACTTGTGAACGTTTTGTTCAATTAGCTCATTTTAGCACTCGTTTTTACCTCGTTTACGGTTCAATAATAAGTTGCACCTGTTACAAAGATATACAATTTTGTATTTAAAAGTTCCCTAAAATGAACTAGAATAGATTTTAAATAATAACACGTATAATTTACGAAAACGACCTTGTGTAAATTACTATTCTTTGATACAGCTTTTATCATGCCATTAACCTCAATAATAGAATGAGTAATTTTGGTTAATAAATGGTATAGCATTAAGTAAAGTATAATATGATTGTTTCTTAAAAACCACACGTAATATTATTTCTTTAAATTTAATTGCAAAATAGTTTACTACACTTTTTGGTCTGTATGTTTAAGGACTCACGGGTATTGAAAATTTTTGATCTTGTATTACTTTTAGTGATAGATAATATTAAACTAACCGCAATCTTTTAATTAGTAAATGCTAAATTTAAAAGAAACAGAGTCAATATGAGAGAGCAGGTAAACGGAAACCGTCTGTTTGCGTACTTTTCATTACCTCTTACAAAAGCGATGAATTTTATTCGCATACTGATCTAATTTAGAAAATATATAACTATAAAAAATAAAACATCCCAGTTCACACACAATACCAGGGAAAGTTACGCAATTGAGAATAAATGAGTAGCGCCTTAGCAATATAAAAGCTTTTATGCATTAATAACATTTAATCTCACAAAGTACCGCAATTTTCAGTGAATTTGTATACTAATTAAAAAAACATAAATTTCAATAAATTTTTATAGCACAACAATATCTTTAATCATATTTTTGATCTTATGACTTTGAAAGATACGCACACACTATAGCCCACGAATTTATTTTTCGCAGCCTTCAACTTAGCATATGATTAAATCAGCGGTTCTCCAAACAAGTAACAGGTTATTTTCACAAAAAGATTTTAAACTACTGAGTATCATAGTAAGCCTGGTATGCTGGCACAATTTCTATTTTGTATGTTGGAGATTAAAAATATAATGTCAGTATTATTCACCTATCTATATATGTATAAGTTTGTCCACCTATCTACAAAACATTTCAAGAATGAGTTCTATGAAGTTGGATGTTCACCCAGGATATGCGGCGGAGCATCATGGAAGCCTAAATCAATGCTACCAAATATTTTTATTACTTTCTTTGTGGGATGTACGATTATAATTTCAATATGATTCTCCATTCGTCTGTCTGTCCACAAGACATGTTAAGAAAGCTTTAAATTTTACATTTAACCTCAACGAAGCCAGTTACAGGACACGTGGTGTGACTTACTCCTACCTTGTGTAATATAAAGCTATATATCTGATCAACATAATACTCTATAAATGTAATAGAACTTAACTAATGCATTCTCTACAGTTTATTACCTACAATGCGTACTAATATTAAATATATACTTATAATTTTATTATGTGCCGTTGATACTAAAGATAGTTTATAGATTCATAATGAATGTATACTTAAACCACAATTTTGCCTTGATCACTTAAAAACCTATTCCAAGGAAGAAAAATCCCAGTTTATCATCTCTTAATTAGTACTTTTTAATTATTAAAGAACTTGTTCGTAATAAATAAGTTTGTAAAAGGATTCCCATAGAACACCAAGTTCAGACAAAAAGAAACAACATTATACAATATTCAATAACCGAACGTTGGTAGTGTAACAGTAAATAGAAGAAATTTAACTTAAAACGGTTCTATTGTATAAAAATCGACACGTTATCTTATTTCAGTTTGAAAATAAAGTTTTATATACATATGTGTATAAAATATTATGAGTTTAATCTGAGTTACATAGTGACACAAATATATATTCATTTGCAAGTGCTGTCAGTTTATTTCAATTCAGAAAGGATACAGGAAAAAAATGTCTCTGTAACGACATTTCATTACGCTCATGTTTGGTAAGTTTGTTCACTAGGACGTTAACTGTGCAACCAACTGGATGATATTACTTAATCAAGCTTTACTTAATGTAAGTCTCTTTCGATCTGACTCAAAACAAGCTAGATTTCTCTTAATAATTAATTTGTATGATTAATGTTCTTCAAAACCTTAGAGTAAATCCTTTTATTAACGCTCGATTTATTCAAATCAAATAAAATTCTTGTTGTACTTTGGTCTATTACAACTTCCATTGTGTGAATTCTAAAAGTAAAATGGCAGTTTCAAATATAAGTCTCAAGCAAAGTCCATATTTAATTCTCACCACAGTATCAATGTGCTGAGAAAGATATAATTATACATCGTCTTGGCCCAAAGTCCTATCCATTAGATTCTTTCAGCTGCACCGGGGATCCACTGACTTCGTCATCATTTCAAAAGTAGACTTTTCATATTTAAAACTCTTCGTGTAATTATATTTGAATTTAAATGTTAACTGAAATAGATCTTCTATTGCATGATCCGTATATTTTAGACAGTTCATATGAAAACTGCTTTTAATGTTAATAATAACATTAATAAATGTTTTCCTTGTAACAAGAGCAATATGCACCAAGTATCAAGTCTCTAAACTCTTTATATCGAGACTTATTTATCGCACAACGGACAGACAAGAATATAACCTTATAACGATTCTATTTAGGCTTCAATAATGTATAAGGAAATATTGTATATACCCCTACTATACCCATCCGTGTGAGCCGGGGCTCAGTTTGGACAATTTATTTTTTGTCTTTTATTTTCCCACCTCGGCCACTCTTGTCAGTCGGTGGGGGAGTCACTCCGTCAAGTATTGATTTTCTGCCTGGTTGGACTGATTGGTTGAGGTCAGCTGGTTGACCTTGACTAGACTACTGACCAGCTGTTCTCCGGCACCGGCACCGGCACCGGCTACTGTTCGGAGCGGTCAGACTGTTCGGAGACACGTTTGGAGAAGCTTACTGTGTTCTGGCTGTTCTCTGTTCTTCACGTTTCTCCATGGCTGGCTAATTCTCCGACTTTCGGCAGGTAAATGTTCTTTTGCACTCTCTTAACTTTATTAGTTGGCGGTTTTTCTCTCCCACCCAGACATATATTATCGTAGATTAGTTATAAGTAGTTTATATATATTATTTTTGTAACTTGTGTTCCTCGTGTACGTGTTCGTGTCGCAAAGTGTTCGTTCCTGTCTTTCGTACGTTCTAAAATTTGTTAATTTATTTACTATGCTAGTTTAGTTTTTTATCTTTCGCTCTTGTGCTTTCTAACTGATCCGTTCGGCGAACGGAAATTATTTATTCCGTGTACACACCTTGTTTTTATTTAGTGTAAGCGAGACGGTACAGACTTTGCAAATTTTTGTTACCTCGTGTTTTGTGTTGCGTGCAAATTTGGGTGGCAACATCCATGATTTCAATTTTATTATTTAATTATTGCCTTTATAGTAGCGTGAACTGATTAGAATTTAATTATTGTTATTTGGGAAATAATGTATTGTTATTATTTGTAAATTATATAATTATTATTAGGCCTACCTTACAATTAATATTTAATAGCAAAATGTAAATTATTATAATATAATGATTAAAATCCAGCGAATTATAGTTACAAGTAAATGTTATCACGCTTAATCATTTAGTATGGCTGTCCTAGCCTATGTAATATTTAATATTGTCACCAAGTAGTGCATCTTAAAATACTTGGTGTCTTGAGTTATTTTTAGGAAATAGTCTTTGATACTTAAAAGGTACTGTTAGTTACAGATTGTTATTTTTTTTTAATTGTTAAATTTAAATATTTTATTATACTTTGTGGCAAACATAATTAAGTTTTTATTATTTCTCGGGTTGTAGTAAAGTTGATCTGAATTTCTACTGGTTATGTTGGGATTCTACAGGGTCCCCGTGAGTGCCGTCAGCGAGACTGATGCGGCGAGTCTGCCCACAGCACTGAAGTCAACTGAATGCCCGCGCCCTGCCAGCGCTATTGGACCGGCATCCAACCGGAGTGTAGTACTCCCATTCATTTCTTCTGGAACAAGGTTGGATCAGAAATGTTTTTTACTTCTTATACTGAACTTGCGAGGACTGGGGTGCAGGGAGCGCTGCCAGATGTTAGATCTGGAGGAGGGCCAGTACTTAGCCAGTGTTTATTTAGTTTAGTTACATGAACTGAAGGGGAGGATTTCATCTTTAATTCGGATTCGTGGAGGCAACTAAGCCCCCGCCTCCTTCGAAAATTGGCTTTAAATATTTTTTTTTAATTTTCGGCTACAAACTTGAAACCAAATTACTTTTTAAAATTAGTGGGCCTAGAAATTCTACAACCTTTTCCCTCCCCTCAGTTCATAAAACATTACCTGTTAAAATTTTTAGATTTACTACTGCCGTACCTGAAATTGTTATTTATATATCAAATCTCTATATTATATTATTTATTTATTATGTTATTATTTATATTTATTATGTTATTGTCTATATTGGAATTTTATCTTTTGTTATTTAGTTTTTAAGTTACGCGGTGCACCGTGGTGCTGCAGTAATTGTATTTTGCATGGAAATGTTTGCCACCTATTAATTATATATCATTTACTCGAAATCTTGTCTCTCTTTGTCTCTCTTCCCACTAGTGGCATGTGATTGTTTTTTTTTTATTTGCTCCGAGTTTGGGAGGGGCGCGCTTCCGAGACCTCCTGTCTTTTTCGCTAACTCGGAACAAAATGGTAGCAGAGCGTGGTTACGTGTTTTTACCCTCTGCGGGCCCGGGGTTTTTGTTTTGCCACTGGTGGTGAGAGGGAGGAGTTGAAGTTAGTTTGTGACTTCCTGCGCCTGTGCCGTCTCGCTGAGCTATTTTTCGCTGATTTACAGGAAGTGTGTGAACTTATTTATTTTCTGATTATTGTTACTTGTGTGTTTTTGTTATATCTTGTCTTCATTGTTTTTTTTCTGGTTTTGTTCTGGTACGGCGTAGTGTTTTGTTGCGGTATTTTGGGTTCGCTGCCGTGTTTTCGTGGACGGCAGGAATTCTGGGGACCCTGCTGAGAGTGTTGTCTCACTAAGTTATTCACTTGTCGCCTTAGTTATTGCTTTGTTAGTCGTTGACTTCGAGTCAGTGTGTTGTTTGTTAGTTTTTTGTTACTCTTTGTTATCATGCCTGTCTCTCTGGTGCCTGAATACTTGCTGAAGGAGGATCTCCATTTTGAGTTGTTGGCTCGTGGGCTTAATCCGGGTTCCGACTGCGAGTCCATGCGGAAGCAACTGCGTGATAATATGGAACTGGACACGACCTGGCCTAGAGATTTGACGTTCCAGAAGCAGAGGCCTATTTTGGAGGCTAAGTTGGAGACTTTTGAAAATAGTCAGGAGGACTGGTTGGAGTCGCCGCCTACTGGCCGAGAGAGGGCTAGGTATTTGTCCCGGCTTACCCATCTACATATGAGGCTGTCGCTACTTAGATCCAAGCTTACCAGTTCTGGTGATAGGGAGTGGTTGGAGGAACGCATCACCTTGGTGGACGGCCTGCTGACTGTACTCGAGAGGGACGAGGGGGCAAAGGCTCCTGAAAAAACTGTGTCTGCGGTTGACTCTGCTGCGGCTGTTAAGGGTGAAGGCCAGATCCCTGGATCAGTCGTTGCGGAGGTGTCTGGTGTGGACGGGGCCCGGGGGCCTGTGACCCAAATGCCTGCTGGATCTGGAGGACTGGGGACTGTGATGACGGGATCCTTTGTTCAGTATCACAAGCTTCCGAACCCACTTACCCCGTTGCTGCAGCGACTACCAACGGTGGATGGTCTAGATACTGAAGCCTTGCTGCGGTTTCTTTCTGAGATCCTGCGACTGCATGACTTGCCTGGTCTTCAGGGAGCGAGCTTCCTGCATGTCATCTCTCCGTTTTGTAGGCCACCTTTGGGTGACTGTCTGGTTCGAGTTCTCCAGAGGGGTGGTAACCTGGATGATTTTCATAGGGAGGCATTGGATTTCTTTGTTCCTGGTCAGTTGAGGGAACGTCTCCGTGTGGAGAAATTCTTTAGGCCTCAGGGCAACGGAGAGAGTTTGGCTAAGTTTGTGGCCGAGGTGAGGGACACTGATAGGGTGTTAAGGCTCAATATCCCCGAAAGTACTGTGGTCACCACCATTCTTGAGGGTCTCAATCCTGAAGAGAGGTCCCGTCTAGTTTTTGCTGGTCGCCCTTCCACCTTTTCTGAACTGGACCGTCTGTGCATTGCTTCGCGCAGCGTGCAGTTTGCTGACCGGCAGAGGGCGGAGAGGAACAATCATCGTTCCATCCAGCCCTCCGGGGCTGTCACGGCCGTACAGAATCCCGTGGATGGGCCACATCACTCTGGTGGGCTTCATCCACCCATCTGCTATGCCTGTGGTGAACGAGGTCACACTCGTCGGGAGTGTACTAGGAGATATCGCACTGGTCCAAAAAACTAGATCAAAGGGGGGTTTTCTCTGAAGTTCCCCCGAGGTCTAAGAAAAAATTTCAAAAAAATAGTACCTGTGCGAAAAATTTGATTAATAGTTTGGACACTATGAGCCTAGCAGAAAAGGGAAACCTACGGCTTAGGACAGCATCTTCGGTGTGCCCTTATATCAATATCTTAGTGGGAGACTCAGTGCATAAGGCCCTAGTTGATTCCGGGTCAGCCTGTAGCCTCATCTCTTCCCGTCTTTTTGAAGCCATTTCAAGGTTAGGTTTGGTGAAGCACACCGAGGAGTCTTCTTTAACTTGCTGGACTGCTTCTAATTCCCCTCTTCCAATTTCGAGGAAGGCTTCAATCAAGTTTAAGGTTGAATGTTTTTCATGGGTGTGGAGCTTCCTTGTGGCCCAGGACCTGAGTATGGATTGTATTTTGGGGGCGGATTTTATTCAAAAGACTGGTTTGGTGCTGGATCTTCAGGCGGGCCAGTCTTATTTCAAATTCAATCGGCGAGTGTCAGTCCCCTTTTCCGATAATTTCAAATCGACACCGCAGGTTGGTGAGGTGGAGTGTGAGGAAGGTTTCTGCCCCTGAGGACCCGTTCGGTCACTTGGATGAGGAGCAAGCTGGGGTTCTCCGTGAGCTTTGCTCAAGATTTCCGGAGGTCCTCACACCCAAGCTCGGTTCTACCCATCTTATTGAATATGAAATTCGTCTGACTGACACTCAGCCAGTACGCTCCCACCCATACAAGTTGGCTCCTCCAAAGATGGAGGTTATGCGTGGTATCATCAAGGATCTCTTGGATCAAGGAGTTATTGAGCCCTCAAACTCATCGTATGCCAGTCCAGCGTTCTTGGTTCCAAAGCCTAATGGAAAACATCGTATGGTGGTTGACCTAAGAAAACTTAATGCCAAAATTGAAATAGACTCAGTGCCTCTCCCCGATCTCCATTCTGCTTTTGATTGGTTCGGTAAGGCCAAATTTTTCACTATATTTGATTTGAACCAAGCATATCATCAGATTCCGTTGAAGAAGGAATCACGTCCTCTCACGGCCTTCTGTGTTCCGTGGAATTTGTATCAGTACCGATCTGTGCCTATGGGGCTAGCTGTGGGGGCCCAAACGTTAACTAGGTTGCTTGACTCCATCTTCCACGATGTGAAGTTCAAGTATGTCTTTAATTATCTTGATGACCTTCTGGTCTACAGTGAGTCTTTCACGGAACACGTTAAACATCTTGAGGAGGTCTTGGTTAGGTTGGGTAGGGCTGGCCTTACAGTCAATCCGGAGAAGGTGTCTTACGCCAAGTCTGAAATATCGTTTCTCGGTCACCTCGTGTCGTCTAGGGGTGTATCTATAGACCCTGCCAGGACCCAAGACATTCGGGATTTCCCTCCTCCGAAGGATGCCAAGGGTGTTGCCAGATTCATAGGCATGGTTAATTTCTACCGTAGGTTTATTCCTGACTTTGCCGAGGTGGCCGCCCCTCTGAACGCCTTAAGAAGGAAAGACGCAAAGTTCGTTTGGGGTGAAGATCAAGAACGTGCTTTTCAACTGCTTAGGGAGGCCATTATCCAACCTCCTGTGCTGCGAATACCGGACTTTAGTAGGCCCTTCATCTTGCAGACTGACTCCTCATCCTGTGCTGTAGGAGCTGTGCTTTCTCAAGAATTCGACGGCGCTCGGCAACCTATCGCTTTTGCATCTAGGACTTTGACCCTTCAGGAAAAGAAATCTTCTATTTATGAGCTGGAGTGTCTGGCGGTCGTTTTCGGCATGGATAAGTTTCGGAGGTTCCTAGAGCATTCCGAATTTCTGCTGGAAACTGACAATCAGGCTCTTTCCTGGCTATTGGCCCATCCTCGACAACTCGGGAAGATTGGTCGCTGGGTTGTCAAAATTGCGGCCTTTAAATTCAGGGTGCAGCACATTCGCGGTACCCAAAACGTCGTCGCCGATGCTCTTTCTAGAATGTATCATCTACCCAGCGATCCTGTTGATTCTCAAGCACCGTTGTGTGGGACTGTGATGTTGGATTTCCCTGCTGCCTTTGAGAGTTTTGGCTCTCACCAACTTCAAGACCCCGAGTTGTCAAACATCATTGGTGAGCTCCAGGAGGGAGAAGCCCACTCTCCTTACTTCTTGTCCAAGGGTGTCCTCTGCTGTCGTGCCCGACGCGGAGGTGGTCCCAAGATTGTTCTGCCGAGTGCCCTCATACCGATGGTCTTTTCCTACTTTCATGTTTCTCCCGTGGGCGGTCATTTAGGTATTCACAAGACCATCGCTAAAATCAGAGATAAGTTCATCTGGAAGAGTATGGACAGAGACATTGCTGGTAGAGTACGAGCTTGTCATCTTTGCTCGGTCAGTAAACCAGCACAAAATACCAAATTAGGACTTCTTTCCTCCGAGGTGGCGGAGCGGCCTCTTGAGAAAGTGTTCATTGACTATGTGGGACCCTTTCCCCGTAGCAAGTCAGGGAACACCTCCCTGCTTGTTGCTGTGGATGCTTTCTCTAAGTTTTGCTGGTTGATTCCTCTTAGGAGTGCCACGGCGTCGCTCACCGTCAAGGCACTCAAGTCCCGCCTTCTACAGAATTTTGGAGTGCCCGCCACCTTCGTCTCGGATAACGGCACACAATTCGTGTCGAGGGAGTTTCATCGCTTCTGTTTTGGGCATGGAATCAAACATATTACTACATCTCCTTACTACCCCCAGCCTTCTCATGCTGAGCGGTTCAACCGCAATCTCAGAGCCGCCCTCATCGCTTATCACGCTGAGAAACAAACTACCTGGGATGAAAACCTGAGCTGGCTTCAGTTAGCCTTCAATTCTGCTCTTCACGAAAGTCATGATTCCACGCCTTTTCAGGTCATGTTTAGTCGTCCTCCTTCTGATCCCTTGTCTAATCTCTGGAGTCTGGATAGTCTTCTACCAGTACCTGGTACTCCCAATGTAAGTGACACTTGGGAAGCAGTCAGGGTTAAGCTCCTACAGTCTAGGGAAAGGGTGAGGAGGAAATTCAATAAGGGACGTATTGCTAACCCCTTCCAGGTGGGGGATCTTGTCTTTTGTAAGGCCCATCCGGTCAGTTCGGCCGTGGATAAACGGGCAGCCAAACTTTGCTATCGGTGGACAGGTCCCCACCGGATTCTTCGTTTTCTCTCCCCAGTTACTGCTGAGTTGGTTGATCCCGTATCGGGGAGGTTGTGGCGGAAGGCCCATGTTTCTCATCTGAAGGCCTTCCGTGGTGATACCTCTGGTCATGCTCTGGATACTGGTGCGGCTGCGGGGGTGTCCGGGGACTGATCACCCCTGGTTTTCTCTGTGGTGTCGTTTTACTCTCTTTCTCTTTTCTTCTTTCTCCAAGAGAGGCGCCTCTCAATATTTCAGGAGGATCGTGTTTTGTCTGCCTCCTGCTCAGGACTTCGTTTCCTGTTAGGGTTCTCGACTTCCCGTTTCCTGTGCCAGAGCTTGTTGGTTCTTCTTTCAGTGGGGGAGAGGTTTTGTTTCGGGTTGCACCCTTTTAGTGGGGGAGGTTGAGCCGGGGCTCAGTTTGGACAATTTATTTTTTGTCTTTTATTTTCCCACCTCGGCCACTCTTGTCAGTCGGTGGGGGAGTCACTCCGTCAAGTATTGATTTTCTGCCTGGTTGGACTGATTGGTTGAGGTCAGCTGGTTGACCTTGACTAGACTACTGACCAGCTGTTCTCCGGCACCGGCACCGGCACCGGCTACTGTTCGGAGCGGTCAGACTGTTCGGAGACACGTTTGGAGAAGCTTACTGTGTTCTGGCTGTTCTCTGTTCTTCACGTTTCTCCATGGCTGGCTAATTCTCCGACTTTCGGCAGGTAAATGTTCTTTTGCACTCTCTTAACTTTATTAGTTGGCGGTTTTTTCTCTCCCACCCAGACATATATTATCGTAGATTAGTTATAAGTAGTTTATATATATTATTTTTGTAACTTGTGTTCCTCGTGTACGTGTTCGTGTCGCAAAGTGTTCGTTCCTGTCTTTCGTACGTTCTAAAATTTTGTTAATTTATTTACTATGCTAGTTTAGTTTTTTATCTTTCGCTCTTGTGCTTTCTAACTGATCCGTTCGGCGAACGGAAATTATTTATTCCGTGTACACACCTTGTTTTTATTTAGTGTAAGCGAGACGGTACAGACTTTGCAAATTTTTGTTACCTCGTGTTTTGTGTTGCGTGCAAATTTGGGTGGCAACATCCATGATTTCAATTTTATTATTTAATTATTGCCTTTATAGTAGCGTGAACTGATTAGAATTTAATTATTGTTATTTGGGAAATAATGTATTGTTATTATTTGTAAATTATATAATTATTATTAGGCCTACCTTACAATTAATATTTAATAGCAAAATGTAAATTATTATAATATAATGATTAAAATCCAGCGAATTATAGTTACAAGTAAATGTTATCACGCTTAATCATTTAGTATGGCTGTCCTAGCCTATGTAATATTTAATATTGTCACCAAGTAGTGCATCTTAAAATACTTGGTGTCTTGAGTTATTTTTAGGAAATAGTCTTTGATACTTAAAAGGTACTGTTAGTTACAGATTGTTATTTTTTTTTAATTGTTAAATTTAAATATTTTATTATACTTTGTGGCAAACATAATTAAGTTTTTATTATTTCTCGGGTTGTAGTAAAGTTGATCTGAATTTCTACTGGTTATGTTGGGATTCTACAGGGTCCCCGTGAGTGCCGTCAGCGAGACTGATGCGGCGAGTCTGCCCACAGCACTGAAGTCAACTGAATGCCCGCGCCCTGCCAGCGCTATTGGACCGGCATCCAACCGGAGTGTAGTACTCCCATTCATTTCTTCTGGAACAAGGTTGGATCAGAAATGTTTTTTACTTCTTATACTGAACTTGCGAGGACTGGGGTGCAGGGAGCGCTGCCAGATGTTAGATCTGGAGGAGGGCCAGTACTTAGCCAGTGTTTATTTAGTTTAGTTACATGAACTGAAGGGGAGGATTTCATCTTTAATTCGGATTCGTGGAGGCAACTAAGCCCCCGCCTCCTTCGAAAATTGGCTTTAAATATTTTTTTTTAATTTTCGGCTACAAACTTGAAACCAAATTACTTTTTAAAATTAGTGGGCCTAGAAATTCTACAACCTTTTCCCTCCCCTCAGTTCATAAAACATTACCTGTTAAAATTTTTAGATTTACTACTGCCGTACCTGAAATTGTTATTTATATATCAAATCTCTATATTATATTATTTATTTATTATGTTATTATTTATATTTATTATGTTATTGTCTATATTGGAATTTTATCTTTTGTTATTTAGTTTTTAAGTTACGCGGTGCACCGTGGTGCTGCAGTAATTGTATTTTGCATGGAAATGTTTGCCACCTATTAATTATATATCATTTACTCGAAATCTTGTCTCTCTTTGTCTCTCTTCCCACTAGTGGCATGTGATTGTTTTTTTTTTATTTGCTCCGAGTTTGGGAGGGGCGCGCTTCCGAGACCTCCTGTCTTTTTCGCTAACTCGGAACACGTGGTCAAATAAAAATATTACTCTTTGTGATTCAAGGATCTTCCTGAATACACGTCTATTTTAATCTAGGGCCTTCAAAAACTCGAAGAATAAATCATGACTTTGGTCATCAGCTGAACTTATGAGACAAACTATAAAAATTTATATGATTTAACTTTTGATAGAAAAATACTTATTTTAATAAAAAAAATTAAAGAAATAGACCACTTTTTGTGGGAAGTTTCCTCTTTTAGCAGGACATATTTTTTCTCTATAGACATGTATAAAATTCATGAAAACGAAACTTTTGAGCTATTACATATATACGTTTTCCTCCATATATATGAACATTCTGTTTAAGGCAGGGCGCATCCCATGTTTCTCGGCAGGGAATACACACTGCAACTTCCCAGTTAGGTATATTATAAAATAGCAGGTTTTGCAGACTCTTCTTACTGCAGCATGACAGCCGTGTATGTTCATATAACCCTAATTAGCCTCTACCACATTAAATAAATCCATTTAAATTGAAATATTTCTTAATAATTACAATCAGTATATCTATCCCCAGAATACATCTTAGAAATTGGTGGGTGTTTTCAGGTCGGCATAACGATGCGATTGACTTGACTCTGTGAATCTGGAATCAACATGCGTCTGAGATCCAAAAAGTCGGTGACGAAGAAGGTGGAAAAAACTCTTTAAATTGTCACTACTTCAGAGACATCTGGACTAAAATCAAACATAATTCTGACAACAACGACAAGTTATGTTCTCATTGTGTCACCAGGTGAACAATTGAGCCGCAGCTTCTCCAGTGTTTTTTATCCTAATTTATTTTAACAATAACTGTACCAAAATATTGTCTCTAAATTTTCCACTAGTTATTGTATGTGTTTTATAATTTCTAAAAAAAGTAGTTTCAGTGGTCGGACACATTAAAGAATTAATCACGATAGACCAGCAACCAATGTAATAAGTATTACTAAGCAAGAAACTTCTTGATGCAACACGAGAGGTGGATCTGAAAGAGAATAATGCATGGGGTGGTGTATATTATTAGTTTGTGAGGTTCCTTACTTTCCAGAGGTATACATTGAGCGTCACATGTACAAAAAATAATTTCCTCGCCGTTTTATTTTAAACATTTATTGTCATACTAAATTAAACAAGAGTAGTAACGCCATTAATTAAACTATAAAAACTATTTTTCGTTAATTTTATTTGGTATCTGTAGCTAAATACTTCAGTTAGGTGATAATTCATTACATTATATCTGACGTGTAGTCTCTTCTTTATTTTGTCGTTGAACATAAAAAAAATCAAATTCCCACGTTTTATTCAATGTGCGCAAATATAGAAGTATTTCAATTATAAGGTCAAGCATAATGTTTTAAACCTCAAAAATATTTTGGCGATTAAAGCCTTATTTTATACACACAAAAAATATATTTATACTAACTTTACTACGAGCGTTCCAATATTACTGTTTCAAACAGTAGTATGATTTTAGGCAAACAATGAATAGTAAACATTTCTTGGACTTAGGCTTAATGTTTTTTTACTTTCAAGTTAAAACTTTAGATACTCTCAGAATGTAGTCTAACGGTCTTATTTTCAGGTTATCTTCTTATGTTAGATTATGTGAAAGTATGGAATACTTTTGTACCGGAGAATTTATGAAATAGTAACAGACGCAATTGTATGAGATTAAAATACTCAATATCAAATTGCATACCAATTTTGGTTTAATATCGATTAAAGCCATTGACGATGCAACCCAAGTCACATTAAATCTATCTGTTTATATTTGTAATTTTTAAGAATTGCAAAAGTTAATTCAAACCGCATGAATACTTTTTGCCGATTCTAAATTTCGGTTGTCATTAAAACGGAAGTGGAACATATAAGCTATTAAACTTCATATTCAAATAACAAAAAACGCCAATTTTGTTTTAAAATGTATAAGATACTAGTTATTTTGCAATTTTTTACAATTGGTATGTTTGTCTAACGAAATTCTAGAGCGCATTAGCGAGCATAAGCTTGTACAAATCGCGGTGAAGAAAAATCATTGTCAGTTGAGAGACATCAGACGTATATAATTTTATATTTGCCGAAGTACCCAAAGTGAGACCGGAAACATGATGGAAAATAATTTAAATAACCGGCAAATGCAATAGTTTCATCATCAATAGACATTCCTAATAAACTCTCACAAGTATAGTCGTATACCACACTAATCAAAACTCATTAGTTAACAAAACGAGCCAGAACGAAGGATTTTTCACCAATTTGTTATTAGCAATAAACATTTTTACAACCGTTTCACATGTTTTTCAACAACTACATTTTATTTCTAGGAATATCTTAATAAAGTGCATATGTTGTCGAATCATATAAGTTCAGACATACCTCGTTACTTACAAAGTCATCAAAGAGGATAGTACCAATACAGGCCTACATGAACATTTTTGAAGTTTGTTTGTGATGATGGAAAGATTGTGAAGGAAAGATGATTTTTTTCGGACATTTTCCATCGTTCAGTGATACAAAGTATCAGTAACACTTCGTTTCCAGAAAATGGGTAACTCTTCGTTTTCCATATGTATAATCTGATCTCTGCTTCAGGTAAATAACTAACCTAACACAGAATTAGAAAATAGATTAAAATACACAAATCATACCAGAGCGTTGTGAAAAAGCGTAAGTCAGGAATCACGACCAAAAAGTTGTGTGTCAACTTCAGTAACTCTAAAACATGCACTTAACAAAAAAACTAAACACCACAGTAATTATGAAGACTGAACTACAGAATACAGGTCACAATAAGTCTGCATTCGTCGACTAACTATCGTAGGTTGGACATTTTTCCAAAGAAGGCAACCTATTTATCAACTACACTAGTTTTCGTACAGTTAAAACGGTGAATTTCAAATATTTAAAAATATTAAATAATATTGTTTTCTTATTTTAATTTTAGTTTGTCACAGCGTAAAAACTGTTAGAAACGTAAATATATTTAAACCAGAATAGCGTAACCATATGCAGGCTGTTAAATTACCTCTTCCCATCTGAGACTTTTTAGTTAGTTGAAAACAATATAAAAGTTATTTATGTGAACGATGTTATATTTAAGGCGTATCAAACTAAGAAAATTATTAACTAGTAAAAATTATTTTTTTAAATATTTTAAACTTTTATATACCCTCCCATTGTATTTACTACCTAAATTATCGTGGCTGTTTATCGATTCTTAATCAAGGAAATTTCTTAATGATTTTTCAAGAAAACCCATGCTGTGTGCTTATAGAATTCAATTTAGATCCGAACCTTCTAAAATAAAATTGGTACGGAGTTATAACAAGAACACTAAGACTACGACGGCTAGTATACGCTTATGATTTAACACAATATGGTAATAATACGAAGACACTTTCTTATAATACTGTATGGTAATTTATAGCAAGTGTTGACGTTTGATTTTTATATCAAGATGTAACCGTGCAATTACAAAAATATAATTCAAGACAACTAAAATGTTATTAGTAGGTCAGGTAGTTCTGCCACCGTGATATTTGCCTCTACAAAAATATCGTTTGAGAACTGGAGCAGTATCAGGCACGTAACAGTAGATCTGACAACAAGGTTGTCAAGTCTTCATCCGGTTCCTGTCCCCCACACGTGGATGTAGCTCTGGCTTTAAAACTTTCAATTCAGAGCTTCCTTTGAACAAATGATAAGGATATTCAAGAGCTCAGTGAGTTTAGAGGCCCAATCTTGCTTATTTATCTCACAAATCAGTGTCGAATGAACCAAACGTTTTGTGAGTATAACTTTCTGTAACTCTTCTCCGTTTATAATATAAAATATTAGTGTTAATAGCAAATCATTAGAGCTTGACAAATGTTGCTGATTAAACCGTATAGATTATGAGGCCATATATTTGGTTATTAATGTAAACTAGAATAATACCGGTACTAAAGCAATGAGTCCTATGATAGCTTTGTTTTACGTGTGATAGTAATAATGAGCTATAATGTTGGCAGACAGTAGATTTTAGTCAGTAGGAAAGAATTATTAGAAGGAGTTAAGGAGCTGCTCAGGAAAGAAGTTGGAAAGGCTACACTAGTAGATATGATGAAAGATCATCTTAACTATGTGATAGAAAACTCATTTGTAGGAAGCGATCCGTTATGTATCGTATTGAAAATGAAAGATTTCATATAGCAGCTATAATTTGAGGTACATGACAATGCGTTAGTTCATACATACACATATATATACATAAACAACTTGGAAAAATAATTAGAGACTTACTATAATACTGTAGAGTATTGTGGACGTTGCTTTGACCATATGAGAGATAGGTGATTTCAGCTCTTATTTTCAATAACATCTCGTAGCTTTTTTTTTTTTACAACTTCAATATCACGTATGTAAACAGAACAGGGCTAAATTTAAAATTAAATATAAACTAAATATTCAACGCAGATATAAGAGTAAGACTGAAAATTTTATTCCTTACAGGATAGAAGCTGACATTGGGGACAAGTCAGAGGTAAAGTTCCTAATAGAAAATAAATATTAAGAAATTATTTATTCATTTATGTATATTATAAATACATATTAAATATCACCAGACCCAATTACAATATATATTATTTTGCTTAGTTATTTTAATTAAGCGTGTATTCATATGTATTTGTCTTAGAAGTCGGTTGTTTAGACTTCAATTAATAAACATAACTTATATAGTTTCAAATTTTTATAATTGATAGCTCTAATATCTTTTGTATAATTTTATTTTATAAAGATTGCCACTTCAGTTGGTAGAGATTTATGTTGGATATAATTCAGAAATACATGATATAAACTATATTGGATACAGCGAGTGATATAAAAGAGTTTCTCAACGCTTCTACTCTGTAACCTCGATACGTTTCAATTAATAATATTTTTTGTTAAAGCCCACATTTGTTTAATGATACACAATGCTTACATGCATATTACAGTGTTTGAATGAAATCATACATTAAAAAATGTTTCCTCGCTTTATGTGCTTTGCAAATGTATTTAATACTTTACTAATTACTTACACAAATTGAGACATGCGACAAGAAAGTTTTGGTAGTTATTATTCATCAACAACTAAGTATTTTCCTAGAAATCCATTCAGTATTAAGACGTACCATTTTTTTACATAAATGTAGTATTTCATACCTGAAAATGTTTTAATTATATTTTTTAACCTTATACTCGTAGTTAAATTCGCTAAAGAAAGAGGAAATGAAGGTCATAGTGAGTAGAGAGTTGAAACTGGAAACGTTATGGCTATTGTTTGGAAGCTAACCGTAAATCCATATATTCAGAAATCCAGTGTATATCATGAATATGAAACAGGGTATTTACTATCTCTAAGATGTGGTCTTTTATATATCATTTTGTATATCATATGGTCTTTTTTATATCATATGTACTTTTGTGATTGGCAGCACAACTAATAAGTTAATAACATTCACGTCAACGCCCACAGTGGTACTCTAAACAGTAAACTCTTATACATTCTGTGACTAATAGCTACAGTTTGCAACTTCGGTATGTGTCCGAAACATCATGTCTCTATTTCACACTTTATTAGCTAACAATATGCTAATGATATGGACGACACTGGCAAATGCTACTATAACACGTCATGCACACATTCATGCCTTGTATTTCATGAAACCTTCTTTTAAGTGTATTATGCAGATGAAAACAGATTAGATAAATGATTTCAAAAGTATTTAGAGAGAGTTAGGTTTACAAGGGCAACATGGAAGTTTCTATAATTTTTTTTATTTCAGAGAAGAGATAATAGTAAGGATTTTATGTTAGTCATCTTTTTGTTACACAATAAAAATGTCATGTTGTGCAGATTGTCTTTGTCATAGTTTTTTTTTATTGGGCTTGTTACTAAAGTAATTTACTTGTGAGTATCTTAGTTTTAAAGTAATCCAAACTGTTATATAAATACATATTTGTAACTTGTTATATTATAATATCTGTGTGTGTGTTTGTGCGTGCGTGTGTGTGTTTGTGTGTGTGTGTGTGTGTGTGTGTGTGTGTGTGTGTGTGTGTGTGTGTGTGTGTGTGTGTGTGTGTGTAAAACAATTAATTACAACCTACAAGACTAATTAGGTTGAAATCTTTCATTGATATAACAGACAGTGTTTATAATCAACCTTAGGCGATTACCTGAATCCCTTCATGAAGAAGCTTGGCTGTGCCAAGTGTATATCATGAATATGAAACAGGGTATTTACTATCTCTAAGATGTGGTCTTTTATATATCATTGCTTTAAATAATTTCTATTTGAACCTTATACTTCTACTATATGTTGTAAAAAATATTTCTGGTTCTTTAAAAAACAGATTTCCCAAACCCAATCTTAGAGATAAACATTTGCAAGGAATGGGTATTGGTCACAGGGAGTAGTAATTTATAAGAAGGAAACGTAGTGGCAACTGGTGGCTATAATGTATACATACAAATAAGGCATTACTTATGTCAGAAATAAGTAGAACACAAGTTCCCTTATTCATCAAGTTTTTATTTGTTTCCAAATCCAATTCTTACGTCGATAAAATCCTTCATTAAAATAGAATTTCTTTAGTGAGTTTCTGCATTGAGACATATGCTGGTTACAATATGTTAATTAATAACACGGATTAAAACGCAGTTTAAATAATATACAATTTTGAAAAAATAATAATAATTTTAAAATCACAAACGTTATGAAAAATAGAACAGTTTTAGTCAATAAACAGTTTTAAACTAAGTACATTAAAACAGAACTAAACCTTTGCATAAACGTCTGTTTCTAAAACTTCTACAATTATAAAGAGTGTTATTGAACAGTATCAAGTTGAATTGAAGCGCTCAGTTGATGTATCTGGTTGGTACAAGGCCTAACCAATGTTGTCAAACTTAGTTGACGAGCGGCTCGGCAAGTGTCAGTTCTGTTCTGTTTGTCGGTTGGTGTCAGTCCTTCAGACTGTGTAAATTACAACATTGTTATGGCAGACCAACTTGACTAGATACTCGGTTATAATCTGCTCTATATGTAAAATTTGCAGGCCCATCAGGCTTTTGGGATAACAGACATGGTTTATTGGATAAAGTAGCACTAATGTCTGTTCCAAGAACCTTACCTTAGATTGTTTATTAAATTAAATTTTTATATTTGTACACTTTCCTTGAGCGATATATTTATCTTTACAAAAGTTACAAAGGGACTAAGTATTAATTTCATAAAAAAGGACTTTTGTCATGTAATACTGTAAAAACAATTGCCATAAGATTCTGCTTCATTTAGGACCTCTGAGTATGAACAAACTTATGCCATAATTAGGTACAAATCATGCACATTCTAATGGAACACTACAAACAAAAAACTGGTAAAAATAGATTTCCTTCTTTGAACCTCTTCATGACTTTTATTGCAGAAGGCAATACTTATGAAAACAACAATTCAAGAAACCTTTGTGTAATATAACATTTTCTGCCTATAAAATGCTCCACTATACAATACAATTTCTAAATATTTTATTTACACAATGACTTAAAAGTGCAATGTTTAAACTGGTAATAAGATCCAATTTTATTATTTAAAATGCGAACCGTTGGTCCTCTCTAAAATAATCAGTAAGCTGGCCTGAATTGCACCTTGAACCCCGATACTAGATTGGGTGATCATATCACTCGTCGACTGACATTGCGTGATGTCTGATAGTTTAGGATAGCGTCAGATAGACGTTCCTCCAGTAGTATGCCGACAGAGTTGATCTCAACATACTTAGATCGTCAGTGGTCTCTTAGACAATGGACACGTTCCTTTACTACTTTGTAAAACCCGTTACTATTGTGCAATCGGTGTCATGCTCGATATGACCCAGTCGGGGAGCGGTCTCATTCTCCTTCATAAAGGTGTGTGGATATTTGGAAACCCTCCTTGTTCCGGTTTTAGATGTTGCACACCGTTAATGTGGTGGTCGGAGTTGTTTAATAGCTGTTGTCGTTTCAACCTCCTGTCCCACCACCGGTTCTAGTGACTTTTGTTTGCTGATATAGGTGTCACGAACTGTCCGTCTACCCATGGATATTGGTAAACACCATGGGAGACTGAGAACCTTAGCTAGACGTACCGCTATTTAGCCTGAAGCAAGAGCAATGTCTGAGAGCAGCGTCGCTCCTCATAAAACCGTTCTGTAACCTGTTAATATCCTCAACCATAAATATCTTATTTTAATGTTTCGGCCACTACACAATTATAAGTTCCTCAGAGTTTAGATATGCCTTTTATTTTGCTATATAATTTAACACAATATATAGTGGAAATCACTTTATGTTGCAAAAGATACAAATGTTGTATAATATATTGTGAATCATAATAAACCACTTTAAGTAAATACATTATTCCCAGTTTAAAACAAAGCTCATCACATGTTTAATATAAAAAGCATGTAATTCAACAGTACCGAGTTGATTTCAAACTAGCTCGAATTAGAGTGGCGTATCGGTACAAGTTATAACCAATGTTGCCAAACATGATTGACGGGCAGCTCGGCTCGTCTCAGTCTCGTTCTGTTTGTCTGTTGGTGTCAGTCCCTAAAATTGCTTTGCAACACCTAATAGCAATTTATTTTCTTTTTCCACTTCCGGCTGTAAAATAAAGACAACATTTTACGCGCATATTTCTCATCACAGAAGTAGGAGAACAAATTAATTTTCAGAAGCTCGCCCGCATGAAGATTCAGTTTCATTTATTAATTGAAATCCCTCTAGCAATCAGACACCCAAATGTTATGGTTTCTACGGATTCGTTTAGGAGCACACGTAAGAATGAAGTTTAGAAAGCTAACTCTAAAAAGCCCCGTGATTATTATTTCTTTCATCTAAAACACGAATAAGTAATAAAAAAATTGCTAAATTGATTAGGATCGTCATTTTTATCCAACCATATTTGTCTCTTTTCTTAGCCTCAAATGAACTCTTTGAAGAAGTTCATCCTAGATACCAGATTTTCTTATGGAAGACTAACGCCCATCCATTTTCAAGGAACTGAAATTGTTTAGGTTCACTAGGACTAAAAGGATTTTTTTAGCGTTGGGGTATTGGGGTAGATTCACAGATCCTCACACGTCACCTGAGCTTATTGTGTGCCCCTTTGATGTTAGAGGGGTAAGCCTATCTTTGTGCAATTAATTAGGCTAAGAAGCTTTTCCCCGATACTAGCATCTGGTTCGTCGCCTGGTTGTTTATCACCGAAAAGAGCCCTTCTCCTTGCTCCCAGTCTCTCACAGTCCAGTATTATGTGTTTTGCAGTCTCTTCAGACTTATTGCAGAGTCTACACTCCGAGTCCTCATTTCGTAAACCTAGAGTGTTTAGGTGTTTCCTGAAGTGGCCGTGTCCAGTGATCAAGGCAATCACTTGCTTAACCCGATCCCTGCCCAGCCCCATCAGCCATCTGGTGAAGCCGGAGCTAGAATCAGCAAGCAGTCTTTTGCCGAGTGCTTGCCCTTGGTGACTCTGCCACCGCAAGCGGTGTGTCTTCGTGGACCATTTGTTTATACTTTGGTAAGCGGCTGACTTGCTTATACCACAACTCGGTTCTGGACCGGTGTATGGCATGCTTGCTCCGCTTTTGGCAAGCCTGTCGGCGCATTCGTTGCCACCTATGCCTGTGTGGCCCGGTACCCAACCAAGACGCACAAAGTTGCTGATCCAAGTTTGCAAAGAGTGTTAAAGCACTCCCACACAAGCTTGGATGTAATGCTGTTGGAGTCAAGAGCTTTAAGAGCTGCCTGACTGTCTGACATTATACATATGTTCTTTCCTTGGTACCCTCTGGTAAGGCCTAGGTTGGCACGGGCCAGGATACCATAGATTTCGGCTTGAAATATGGAGCAGTTCCGTCCCAAACTGCCGCAAAAGGCAGTTATAGGGGATTGACTAAACACTCCATATCCAGTTCTGCCCTTAATAAGCGAGCCATCCGTATACCAGATGGTACTAAAAGGTTTCAACAATAAGAAGCGATTTATAAGATTGACGTGTGAATCTTCTAACGAAATTTTAATATCTGGCAATAATTTGTAATATAATTTTAATTAAAAGTGTTTCGTTGTGACAAGAGTGGTTATTTGTAGAAGAGGAATATGAAGTAAAATCTAGTTATTTAAATTTTTTTTGTAGTTTGAAAGTGTGTGTGGCTTTTTAATGGAATTTAAATGTTTAAATCAAAGCAGGAAGACTACATTTATAAATTAAATTATAAAACTAGGAAAAGCTATTTCTAACCAACCTTTCAAAGTAATAATGATTTTTATATTTTTTTCAACAAATCATATTCATATATCTCATTTATTATATCCAAAGTTCGCTGAGATGTGCCAAAGTTTATGATGAGTAGTTATTGCAAGTATTAGATATGTACACAGCTAAAATCCTCCGCAACAATGCCACAATCACCTAAACAAAACTGATTTCAACCTAAATACACTTAAAAGTTGTATTCGTCATAAAATTATATATAACTAAACATATCGCTGCAAAAAACTCTCAATATTTCCATCAGCCAATTATCGTACTTTCAATTATCACTGCCGTTAAACAGTAAGTTTTATACCACGGAAATTTCTTTTTTTAACAATGGGCGTACAAGAGTGTTGAGAAAAGTATTTATTTTAGGGTTCTGAAACACCCTGTATACACTATTACTGGACGTGCATATGTATAAATAAACTTACAGATCGCTGAGGGAGAAGGCGACATTTAAAGACTACAGCCCATTTCGTTAGGATTCACGTGATGATGCTGTGACATGTGATATGAGTTCAATTATGCACTACAATTCAAATCATAGTCGTAAGAAAGCTTTAGACCTAATTTTGATGAGTACATGTTACCACGCTTAAAAAAATAAAGGGAACAAAAGTGTTAAAAACTGTCATGAATCGAACTAATTATATAGATGTGAAATGAAATGACAATGTAAAGAGAGCAATTACCTGAAGTTCTCATTAGTGGTTTACTGCCGAGGTGTTTTGAAGAAGGAAACATTTGTGTACAGAAAGTCTTTTTCGATTTCAAGAATAATTAACAATACCAGTGGGACGTTGTTATTTAGTTCATTTTACAACTCCGGTTTGTATTATAATTGTCCAGGCTTATTTAAAAGAAACAATATTATTTATGTAACAAAGAAAAGTATATTTAATTAGAGGGTAACTTTTGCATTTGATTCATACTAGAGGTAAAAGTTCATACTTGTTAAGTTTTTTTGAACTTTTGCTGCTTGCAGGTTAACGAAATGTAATTTATACACTATTATAAATTCATTGAATCTAAACGTCTATTACGGGAGATAATATTAAATTTCAAGTGTTTACCAAACAATTAGATAAAAAAAACATATGCATACTAATAGTTGAAAACCGGTAACCATATTCAGTTTGATTTTACTATATTAACCTACGAATTATTAAAGATTATAAGAGTTGTTTTCTCCATTACAATATTCAATAATAATGCTTTTAACAAATCATTGGAGTTTAGCTCTCCTTTGTAGATTAAGACGCCTTATCATTGGTTATAAATGTCCACAAGAACAATACCTTAATTAAAACTATGAATCGTGCTATAGCTTATTGTACGCAAGGTAATAATTCTGATACGAACCAAACCTTTTTTGCTATTATTACTGACAGGATTTGATTTGATATTCAGTAAGAGAAGGGTGCGTTCAGGGAGCGGGAGGATCCTTTTAGAAGAGAAGCCTGAAAGGTAGTAACAAATTTACAACTCTGTTCAAGGACTAAACTGTGCAGAAGACACATGTAATCAGCCAGAACGTAGTTAGAGATGTTATGTGATATCTTTAATATGAGGGTCGTAACATTACGTTTGCTGCAATTGACATATTGTAAATTGAGGGTGAAATTAAGATTTATATGCCAATCATACAGTGAAAAATAGTATTTAATCAAGTAAATCATACATCACGGGTTCTAAAAACGGTGAAATTAACTATGCACTTTGTTACCCAATCCATTGACAGCAAATAAAATTCATAAAACCAAAATAAAACGTTAAATAATGTCTTAAAAAGCTTTTAGTGTTGGTATGCTTAAGCAACTGCGCTGTAAGGAAGAGTATTATAAACGTACTCTAATTCAAGATTCAAAGATTAGGAGGGCGTTATGGTCCTTGTTTTGCAAAGGTAAGGAGGAAATATTTAAACTCTTATTTTCATTAGCATATTCTAGTTACTTATATCGTATGTATTTAAAAAACAAAAGAATACGTATTATGATAAGAGTAAGGTTTAATTTTAATCGAAATAGAATTAAAAACAATCCCAATGTGAGTATATGCATAAGGCCAAAGAACAGGCAGTCCTGTTGTTGGTTAGCTTGTATCTTTACAAACATTATGTATTCAATACAAAAGTCCTCAAATTTAATTTAGAAATCATTCACTAAAGAAAAATTATATATATATATATATATATATATATATATATATATATATATATATATATAAGAAATCGTCTACAGGTCCTACGCCTTTTAAATACCTTCATTTTGTAAAACACTGCCACTTTAGTAGGTTGGAATTTAAGTTGGATATGATTCAATCAAAAATTGAAAAAAGTATACTTGGAACAGCCGTATCAAATAAAGCGGTTTATGTTGGTATGACATTAAAAAAATACGCTGTTCCTAATATGAAATATGGTTTCATGCCTGAACTGGTACATTAAAAAAAACATTGTAATTGGAGAGAACTTATACTCCGCGCGACCACTTACGTTATAAAAATTCGTGAGACTGGTGAATTGGTTATTTACAGCCCATACTGATTTTGGGATAACAAATCTAGCTTATCAAATAAGTTCAGTATAATTTTTGCTTCAAAAATCTTATAATATATAGAAAAATAATTCAAATTTATATCATTGTCTTTGGGGGATGCTTTCATCGTAAAACAAATATTATGCAACAAAAACAAATAATTATTGGTTTTGTTTGATTTATGGCCTCTTTATCACCGACTAACATTTTTAGTGCGCGTATGCATCCTTGTATGTTGAACGTACCATAATAAACCTTTCTATGTTCAATCATTATACATTTCCAGAAGTTTAGGTTGGTATTTAGTAATTACATATACTGAGTATTATTTTGTCTTTATTTCTTATAGATAAGGTGTCAACTATTTATCATGGCTTTTTCATTGTTAGTTGTAAGTTATTTTATTATTTACGAATATGTTTTATTTGTACTAATAAATCATTTAAGTTCCAAACCTTTAACTTTTATGTCAGTATTCACAATTTTTCAAACTTATAAAACCCTGACCGGAAAAAGACCAGTGATTCAGAATATTACATTTAAATAATTATGTCGGCCCCCAGATATTTCTCTGACCCCAAAATAAAAACTTCGTTGTGCTTCTCTGGATAGATATATGAATGTTAAAGTGACCCCTTAAGATGACGACTTTGTTTAAATTATGAAAATTTGGTCTTAAATGGTGTTGCAAAGATTTCTTTTGTGTTACTGTGGCAAATACACCGACGTTAAAGGTTATATGCTTTATTGTCTTGTAAACTGCACGACAAACATTTTATTTCAACGCGCCATGTAATATGGTGTACTTTTGTGATTGGCAGCACAACTAATAAGTTAATAACATTCACGTCAACGCCCACAGTGGTACTCTTAACAGTAAACTCTTATACATTCTGTGACTAATAGCTACAGTTTGCAACTTCGGTATGTGTCCAAAACATCATGTCTCTATTTCACACTTTATTAGCTAACAATATGCTAATGATATGGACGACACTGGCAAATGCTACTATAACACGTCATGCACACATTCATGCCTTGTATTTCATGAAACCTTCTTTTAAGTGTATTATGCAGATGAAAACAGATTAGATAAATGATTTCAAAAGTATTTAGAGAGAGTTAGGTTTACAAGGGCAACATGGAAGTTTCTATAATTTTTTTTATTTCAGAGAAGAGATAATAGTAAGGATTTTATGTTAGTCATCTTTTTGTTACACAATAAAAATGTCATGTTGTGCAGATTGTCTTTGTCATAGTTTTTTTTTATTGGGCTTGTTACTAAAGTAATTTACTTGTGAGTATCTTAGTTTTAAAGTAATCCAAACTGTTATATAAATATAATATAATCTATGTGTGTGTGTGTGTGTGTGTGTGAAACAATTAATTACAACCTACAAGACTAATTAAGTTGAAATGTTTCATTGATATAACAGACAGTGTTTATAATCAACCTTCGGCGATTACCTGCATCCCTTCATGAAGAAGCGTGGCTGTGCCAATCGTCAGGTATCCAGGTTTCCTGCGGAGAGAGCTGCCTTTCAACGCCAGTCTGATAAAATGCAATGAATTCTACAGAAACATTGTACAGGGCGATGCTAGGTCTTCCTGGATAACCTCGACGCCTTGTGGACCATTTCCATTTACTATGGCTCCTGATACATACCTTGCGGTCTGAAAAGCCTGTACACCGCATCCTTGTTGGTACTCCCTGCCCACCTGTGCATGAAGGATTTCGGTTGAGAGACTCCTGATGACGAAGAAGTCGGCGAACATCCACCCATCATTAATGTTGAAGTTGTTGTCTCCATATCCAGACTATACGTCCTCGGAAAGCTGGCGGTGCTATAATCTTGGTTCTGAAGCCCTTAACAGCTCCAGGAATGGTCGTTTCATTCAGTCACTGCGATCAAGAATGCCTGTCTCGCTCTTGAACACTTCGCAACGCTATACCACCCTCCAGCTGGCTAGGGCTGTCACTACCTTTTTTAACAACTTTTACAACTGCCTGTTTACTACTGCAGAGAGCCTGGATATTCGTAAGGCTTTTTACAGGGTGTGGCACAAAGGTTTCCTATACAAGTTGGCCCACAATACCCTTTCGTGACAGTTGTTCTGACTGCTACGCTCCTTCCTGAATGGACGCCGTTTCCCAGTCTATGTAGGAGACGTCCACTTCCACCGTACGACCAGTGACTGCTGTTGTGCCACAGATGGATTCTTGTGCCGATCCCCGTTCTGTGGTATAGAAATCACACCACTCTCTCATAAATCATCTACGCTGATCTCTAAGCAGAGGATGCCCTATTCATGGCTCCGTTGATCCGGCTGCGTCAATCAGAAGCTGCTCTGAAGGAAACCACCCCGCCTTAATGGAAACACTATGTTAAAAACATTATAGCTTACTTAAATCCCTAATAGTTACATTAAGGCTCAATAATAGAGACAGTTACATTTTATAACAGAACTGTGATGTAGGAGCAAAGATTTGACTGCACTGGTTTCAAAGCACAGTGACAACTGAGAAATATTCCTTATCAGTGCGCATTTTACATTCAATCTACATTCTTTGTAAGAATGCCCGTTTTAGATCAAGAACATAAACAAAGCCGGCTTTTATCTTGTTCGATGCATCTATATTCAGCACTCAATTTGTCTACTAATAATGTATGACCATTTATAGTCAGAATACGTGTAATATTCTTGCGTTACGGCAAATTGCTTCATTAGTAAGGCCATACGCTTGAAATTAAATACAAACACAGAATAAACTCCAAACAAGGGAAATTAATGTTTCAATTTATCCACTCTAATGTCCATTACATGCTTTTAGTAAACCTTGATTATATTACAAATGTGAAAATGCCTTTATTTGTTTGTTTTGCTTACACGTGTAAACTATTTTACCGATTTTAATAAAATTTTACATGAATATTCTTATAGTTCCTGGGATGAATAAAGGCTTATTGATATTTCAAATACCGCTCCGGGCTATGCCTCACTGGCCACTAAAACAGTGAAAAACTACATCTTGGCCTCTAAAGCTGTGAAATATTAATCCAAAAAAACCTGTCAAATGTAATTAAATGTTACGTGTAAGCATTATTTTATGGCAGTAAAACCATATCTACCTTGAATGTAACTACTATTTTTAAATGTGTTTACATTTATAGTGTGTCAAAAAGTAACCATTAGTTTTCAACCCGTTTTTACGAGTAGATATTAGCGATTAGGTAACTATTCATCTACCTTATAAAATAACGTGAAACATAAGATAATCAGTGAAAGACGGTTTCGACAAAATATTTATATAGCTTTATCTTTAGCCTAGTATATCATAAAGTTTTTCAAGTTACCATAGCTTGCTTTAAATACAAGAATTAAATTGGTTAAAAAAGGCATTTACTTGAATATTCTTTTTTGAACCCAATCACTCAAAGAGTAGAAAGATATTATTTTTATCCACGGGATAACTTTGGAAGAACTGAGTTATAGGCTTTAAAGAGTATAAAGGGTTTATTTTTATATACACAACATTAATTTCAATGAGTTTTTATTTCAATTTGGTTTCTGTTGGAGATTATTTTGACAATATTCCTATGATTAACTATGATTGGAATGAAAATATCTGGTATTAAATTTTATATTATATTATAAGTTTCATATTAAATTTTAAAATATTGACATATTAACACCTGCAAAAGATTCCACATTTTAATTTTTTAAAACGACAATACGCTTGCAATAAATTGAGTGTTTTTGCCAGATTTCATCATACTAAATCAATTAGAATAGTTTATGCATTCCAATAACACGTAGTCTGGAATTGTAGCGCAATATTAATGATCAATACAGCTTTAAATGTAGAAGCTAGTGCTTCACACAAGCATTAACGTTTAATTGACGGACGGCTCACCTGACAATACTATTGAACTAGGTCATACTTGATAGGGTAGATTAGATGAAATAATGTAAATAATTATAAAATACTTTTATAGCACAGATTTTGTGGGGAATTTTTGGATGATGTATGCTGACCAGTTTTGAAATATTTTATTGTAAAACCACCTGACACTAAGGATGATTATTTCCCAAAACCTTGGTAGTAAGTATTTTCTTGGTGATAATTTTAAACCAAACAAGGACTAAGCATGTGTGTTTTATTTGTACACATGCTAATAAAACAGCGTACAAATTTCAATGATAAAAACATCCATATTCCTTGCCTGAAACACCATTAGAATTTTTTTTTTAATGCTACTGTTTATTTCCTGTAAATATATTGTCTTTCCAGTCCTTCTAGAATGAGTGATTTAAACAAGTGACAAAGAGTAGCCTAAAACTTTTTACGACAAGTAAGTGAAGACATTTTGTAGTAATTATTAAAATATTAGTAGGAAATTTGTAATATTCGATATGTTATATTGCCATGAAATATGAGAAAAATGAATGAATAAGCTTTAAGCTTATAACTGAATTCACGGTACAAGATTTAACAGAGTAAACATTGCCTTAAGGCTCTGTTTTGATGCTCTATTTATATTGCATTTAAGGAGCAATAATTCATGTACATTAAACACACAATTTAAATAAAATACGTATACCAAAATAAACAGATACTTTTCTTTAATTTTATCAACGATTACTAATTTGATTATACCATAATGAGTACTTATTATGGTTTGAGTGAAAGTGAAAATATTATATATATATAAAATATTTTCACTTTCACCCTTTGCACGCAGGAGATTTAAATTTAGTGTTTAGTTGTTCTGTGTATTTGGAGAGATAATAAAGTATATTACTTACGGTAAAGAATTTATTGCGGTAGACAACTGACTACACTCTGATTGATATGTTGAGTCTGCGGTTTTAGTTTTATCAAATGACTTGATTTTGCAATAATAGATGTGTTAAGTTATAAAACGCTGCGCGCCACCGGTGAGTTGTTTGCATATATGTTAATTAGGTCCCCGTGTCCCTGGGATAATTATGAGCCTGCTATTGGTTGTGTGACAACCCTTTCAGAACGTATTAGCTCAAGACGGAAGGAATTGTTATTTATTCTTACGAATACCTAATAATACTTGTAGTAGGCTTTACATCACAATTGAAAATGTATAGCCATAGATACATAATCAATTAGAAACAATATGAATAGAATTTTAAATGACACTTAGAGATTGGTCAAACTGAGGAAACAAGTCGGCACAAGATACGGTTGGGTTGAGACCCCAAAACCAGTTCGAATATGAAGCTCTAGATGCGTGATTTCTAATGGGATCTTAAATCGTTACATAAGTAATACTAATAATAATATCCATATAACTAAATATAATATAAAGAACCTTTAATTAATCCGCAGAGTCGTTAATCATCTGAACATCTACTCTAACTGTAATATACAAAGCATGCAAGTATGATGGTACTAAGAAAACACCATGAAGTGTTTAAAATATAATTAACAGCTAGAAATGTTTAAGGCAATTTACCCCAACATTGAGCCTTAAGAAATTTTAAAAGTAATTTAAGTTAATTACCCCAGTATTTTAATGCTCAGACATCGATAACAATTGTGATCTGCCAGTAACATAGAAGGAAACACAAGATTATCATCCACCCATCTACCAATACACCTGGAGTTTTATTAAATATAAAACTGTTGAAAAATTTATTCAAACTACATGGATAAGTTATATATCATCACCCTGACACAGCGTAAAACGGCCAGAAAAAATAACTCAGTGGGAGAACAACCACTCACTCATTCTTTTCCTGTCATGTTGGTTAACTCTAAAAATGTTTGTTTTAACTAATTCAAGAGAGCTATATTGAATTAGGTGGAACCTCGATCCTACCCGAATCGTAATAGGTGGTTTTTCTTAGTATTAGAATCACGGAAACCGTTCCAAAAATCGACATAGAATGATTTATTAATTAATTTATGTTCTGCTTAAATCTATGATATTAAATAACCAGACTTAAGAAACAACAAAAAGTTTACATAATACGAATTTAATTCAAGTCTCTTTATAGAACCATCACTGTAGACCTACGCACTACGTATACAGTAACCTACGTAATTTATATATTACGAATAAAGTGCTTTTAATTCAACTATTTATTAACTAAGAACAGACTTACTAAGTACCAAATAAAAAGTAAAACACACTTTTTATTAATATAATTTTTAGTCTTTTATTAATGTGTATACTTATAATTAAAATATGGATACAAAAAAAGATATAATATTTTTCTTTTTTGTAACTGTAACAAAGTTACAAGGGTTTCCCATTTATGTAAATATTTCAATTCACTTAAATACAACTCTTTAAATCTCAGATTAAATGTAATATTTAAGCCACGTCTTTATTCTAATGAGGCTGTTCTTATACCTTCAAGAACTAAATGGGATTGTGCACAATTACAAACCCATTCCTTAAGATAAGCTTGAATAAGTTCAATTACACGTTGAATGTTTTGATACATTTTATGAACAACATAGTTGAACTGACTGGGATGAATTACTTGTGATAAATGTTAAACACACATTCTTATGTAAAAGAGCCTGCATTTAGCTTCCGGACTAACTACGTCGTAATCAAGACGAGATATAAACCATTTTTCTTTTAATTTTATCCATAAATTTACCGAATATTTCTTATTAGAACAAAATTGAACCCTTTTACAAGTATGTAACATTTGTGAACATTTTATAATGTATTTTTATTCAAAGAAGATTTTAATTTGAAGTTCATTAACATTTGTATAGTATTGCCTCATTAGTTAGATTTAATATCATAAAATGTCAAAACATAATATTTTATTCGAACAGTTAAAGATAATTTGAAAGGATTCCTAATTTTTTATTGTACCAATATTAAAATACAATTTATAAAAATTATATCTTGCTATTGACTTTTGCAGATGGTTAACCTCCTACTATCCCCTTAAATATATCTGTTCACCTCGTTTTAGTTTGATTGATATACCAAAACCCTTTTACTGAACAGTATTTCCTGTCAATTAGTAGACATTTTGTGGTGAGTAAAACATTTCTTTTCGTTTGTAGGAATTATTATTATAGCAATAAACGTAACTAATAATGAACTTATTGTAATACACAATGTGTGGTACCATTATTTTTGGATGGTAAATCATTCCTCCAACGTTTTTACTATCTTAAAGAATATTTAACATATATTAAAACAAATAATCAATACCAAAGTTAACTTGGTTAATCGTGAAGCACAGATCTTCAATAAGCATATGAAAAGATAACACTTTTATATAAAATAAAACTGTTTATAAATTAAGGTTTGGTTTAATGATACACGAAAACATCATCAAATTCAAAATATGCAGACCATTTAAATAACACCGGCCATTCATACACTAAAATCGAAAACAATCTTGAAATTTTACACGCAAGCAAAAAAAGTCGCCTATTGTCTATTTTAGAACATTTCTAAATATACAAAAGTGCCAAAATTAATAATAATATATTATTAAATGACAAATATTGTGTAACAAAAAAATTATTATTCGATAGAGTTTTAAACTATATACATTGATCACACATAAAATTTAATACAACAAATTTAGCCACCAAGGTAGTGAAAACACACATGACAATTTGGTCTTTATTTATTTATTTACATAATTTAACTTAACCTTAGTAGCTGAAGATGAATTCCCAGAATTCGAAATATACATAGTACGAAAATAAAAAATTTAAAAAGTGTTAAAAGGTTTATAATCATATAGATATTTATATGATTGTACATTTATATATCTGATAATTATGTGGTATTATTGCATATTATAGTTATTAAGTTGTACTCTCAAGTCTTTCAATGTATTTAGTGAACTTCTAAAAGTAATAGTGTAAAAGAAAACAGACCTTTAAATGCATATTTATCTCCTTTTGAAATTGTAGCTTACTAAGAAATAATATTTGTTTGCAAAATGCATATTGACTATATGGTTTCCCTGAGATCAATATTATGATAATTTTCAATCGGTTATTATCCATAAAAATAAGAAATAAAATTTAGTAATGTTGACTGGAAATTATTTTCGTAAAACTCAGTAGTACTAGTAAGTAAATTTTGATGGGTATTTTGACACAGTTTACTATGAGCAAATTTCGTAAAAGCTGAAATTTCGTGTTAGTACACATGGGGGACATGTCAACAGCACAGTACAAGTGTGCAGAGAACAATGAACCACTCCCAGGAGTTAACTGAATTTCAAGTCTTATTTATTTACTTTATAAACGGAAAGTGGACAATTCAATTCAAAAACAAATATTTTAAATAAAAATAATAATAAAGTTTGATTGAAAAAAGAAAAGCATTATGCGTATAACGGTCAAAAATATTAATAGCATAAACAGGTGCTTTACGTGGTAACAGGTATAAGCCATCATGAAAATTTCATCTGAATTAACAGTAACCTCAGTGACTGAACACTAGGAAAGATTCTAAATTTAGATCTGGCTTATCATGTGTATAGTAGTCCATTGATATCAAACAAAATTATGATTAATGCATACTGTATACAATTGTATTGTATTAATAATAAGTATTATAATTATCAAATATCAGACAAATTGACAGAAATATAGAAAATGTATTGAACCGCATTTACATTTTTAAATGGGCAGAGAAACATGTTTATTGTTTCTGAGGAGCCAGTATTTTAAAAGAAGAAATTTGTTAAAGGTGGCAACTGATCACGTTTACAAATCAATGGTATTTAAGTGGATTGTCTTATTCTAAAACGCTATAAAGTCGTTATGAAAACAGTCAGTGAATTATACATTTTGAAATTTATCTGTATAATGTATTTAAATACCAAAAAATTAAAAATCTTTAAAAACTTCCTATCTAATAGGACAGCAATTTTACTTCACTCATTACTGCGTTACAGTTAAATTAATTTGTCAAATAAATATAAACATTTATTCAGGGGTGTCAAACTTTTCATTAAATTTACGACTTATTGGTGATTGATTATGTTCTATTCGTCCTTAGTATTTGTAGCTATCCTTAAAGTTCTGATCGTTCTAGAATAAACCATAATTTTATATACAACAATAACATAAAATAATATTAACACATATTAATTTATACATGTATTACTAAGCAAAATACCTAAAAAAATAGTTGTATAGTTCAGATATTTTAACTAGTATAATTTTAAGCGCATCAAAGGGTTTTACGAATAGATCAATGGGAAGTGTTTCTCGGAATACTTTTGAACTCCTATGGTAACATTCATGAAACAATAATTCCAATTTAAGTGAAACCAAACAGATGTTGACATTTTTAGCTGAACTTCGCTGAAGGCTGAAACAACTGTTTACATAATTAATAGTCTTAGAAGTAACGAGATTTTAATCTTTTCAGTAATCACTACTGAGCACAAAGTCTCTCCAGAGAAGGAAAGTTTAAGTTTAAACGTACTTTTAATTGTAACATTTAGAAAATATAAAACATACAGTGCTTTACAATTTTGCAGAACACATGGAGAATGTTATTATGTAAGTTTTATTACACATTGGGCAAAGAATTAATTAGATTAATTATAAATACGATTAAAACACTGTTAAATAAATAACTCGTATTGTTTATCTTCTATTTTAGCTTAGGTAACAAACAAACACAACTATTGCACGAAAAATATCTTAAATCAAAAGAAAACACTGTGGCCGGAATTAGGTTTTTTTGATCGATGTAAGAATTTTAGACCTTAACATGTCTATATTTTTTTAATCAACGAAAAAAAACTAAATCTACTATGGCACGTTAAGTACAAGTTTTTGTACGAAGAATTCTTATCATACTTACGTGTGCGTATATTTTTTTGATCGGTGGAACAAGGTAAACCCAACTATAATTTATTTGAAAACTCTATCTTAAATTATAAAGCTCCATCATGAACACTGAAGAGATATACGGTAACTAAAAGGTAATAAAAGTTTTATCAGTCTAAATGACTTATCGAACATTAGTGTTTTATTGATTTCAAATAACAATTTCACAAATAAATTTAATTGATTGCTAGCAAAACGATATAATCTGGGTAATTAAATAATTTTGGCAATGCAATATATAATAATACGGTTAACGCAAAAGACCTATTGTAAATTAACAATAAGTTACTTAGTCAATTTATAATATGAATAGGAATGAATTAAATTATAACTTCTTTCTTCTAAACCTGTTATCATGCATTTTTATTTTACGTGTGATACTGGTTTATTGATAGTTATTATTCTGTTCCTACTTTTGTAATTTGATAAATTTGTGCGTCTAGTTGATGGAACATGATGTCCGTGATCTTTGTTGGCTAAGCGTCTAGCACAAAATTTTGACTAGTTGCTAATGACAAAATCCAATTTCTGCCCGTGTATCTAGATGATAACTATGGAAAACGTTAACCTAGAAGAGCGTTCAAAATTTTAATAAAACTTTATTTTTACGTTAGTATTAAAATGGTTCATATCGGTATATTAAGAGTGTCGATACATAGCAACATTAGACTTTTAGGCAACCTTATTCGCAACGAGAAAAACACAGGATAATCAAATTAGTAAAACCTTATATATTGCAAAGTTTAATTCTAATAATTTTTTCATTATCTTGTCGATAAATTTGAGGAAAAAAGTTACTTTGGTGCAGTGCTGATTTCATACAAACCTTGGATATTTTAGCTTAAGATGCCTTGCCATCTTCATAGCAACAGTAAAGACGTTATTTACTGGTTTTATATTGACTGGGATTACTTATAAATAATTTAATATTCTGAGTTTAGACGTCATGTGTTGTTGTTTTAAAGTTTTATAAATCAATAGATGAATTTCATTGGATAATGTAGTTTGTTAGGTTTTTGTAGACTCAAGCAAACTGGGTTTCTGTTTATGATCAACAGTGTGATAATACTGTAAAAACAAATTATCACCTTTCATCTCAATTATTCATTTTTAAATTTTTATTATTTTAAACAAGCAACAATGAATCAATAATACAAAATGTAAAAATAGATTATTTATTAGTTAAATTGAATCATAAATTAATTTTAATTCGCAAAATATCGTGAAATGCTTTGTATACAAAGATGAATTATATTTTAAAACCTCTCAGTTTACACCGGCCACCATACTAAAGCTAATAAAACATAAATGATACAGCATTGTTGTATCTGTAGTTTATTACTCTCAAGTACAGACCAAAATAAATGCTGTTGATGGATATTATCTGCCGCCATAGTTTATCAGCAGGTCACATGACAGTCATAAAGCGTGGTGATAAAACACCATAACTACTACGGTTAGAGTCACGAATAATTCTGATCTCATCTTGAACAGTTCCATTGTTGCGATACCGCTATTCATCAGCAATTGCTGTGCAATTTAACAGTACACCAGCATTGTTATTTACTAGTTGTTGCAAAAGTTTTCCATTGTAAAGCCTTAATAATCTTTAAACCCTTATATAACTTGTTAAATTGTCAACACGAAGTTAAATGAGAAATGGGTTGTAGTAAAGGGTCTTTTATACTTTGACTTAGCTAATATTTCTTTTAACAGTCTGAGTGAATACTCTTAACACTCAACTGACTGAAAATAACTGCTATATTAGTGTATAAGGAGAATAATCTGCTTCATTATTTACTCATAGACTTTTTTAAGTAACCGCTGGAAAAATATTTTTATCTAAAAATAGTATAAGAACATGGAGATCAAATTAAAAACTAAGTATTGAAGTAGTTCAATTATTTGTAGGATATAATGAGTACTATTTCAATAGCTTTTGTTAAAAACGTTTTTTATGTCACTTACAATTTTTATTTAGTAACAATTTCTCAACAATTCATACAAATACACATTTAAATGTCATGAATTATCAGACAATATGAATGAAGAGTATTTAAAATCTAACTTAAATTTAATTTAATATTTCCGTAACATCAAACACTATCAAAGAGAGATCGATTAAACATTTAGTCAAGTATTTATATAACGTTATTTATTCACAAAATAGTGTTTTGCGTTGCTAAATATTATTTGAAGAACAGATTAAGTAAATTATTTTTAATAAAATATACCTTGTTGGATTTATTTTCAATAACCTATAATTTAATATGAAATAGGTTACTAAAACGCATATGTGACAGATACGGCCAAATACAAAATAATTGAATCGGAAAAGTAAGGGCTCTGTGGTGTAATGGTAGCAAATTCACCCGGCAAAGCATAGATCCGGGATAGAGTCCTGGCGGACCAAGTACTTTTTGTGATTCAACGTTTATTGACATTACACACACACACACACAGGCGCGCGCGCGCGCGCGCACACACACACACACACACAAACACACATATATATATATATATATATATATATATATATATATATATATATATATATATAAAGGATCCAAAGAATGTTCATGTGAATTTTCAGTGCAGTCGTTTATGCATTTATGTAAAACAAACATACATAAGCACTTTCTCATTTACTATAATATTAGGATTTGAACACACAAATTTCGCTTTTTAATGAATATGAACCTCTTGGGTGGCTGAGATGGAGCCCGCTTACAACCGGCCAGCACTCATTCTGGAATACTTCGTAGATTGGTTAATTTGTAGCATCTTCTATTGAACTTGTTAACCACTAGAAACAATGTAAATGTATTTGTGGTAGAAAATCTGATAACTACATTTATATTGGCAAACAAAATAGCTCTATAAGTACCTACAAAATGTGAATAAGTTCAAAACGTTGTATATTTCTTTGTAAATTTTTTGTTATCTTATTCAATGTATACGGATAGTCTACAATCCTATTTATTCTTAAAAGCTTTACATAGGGTTAAAGGTAACGATTTTCATAAAAATTATGTGACAAACATTAAGAGAATATCTGCAGATAAAATATTTGTTGATTTATTCATCAATACAGAAAATGGCTGTGTAAGTCTCTGAAGTAATCTTGGAGAATTATATTTACTGTTACAGTGAGTGAGTATGTAGTATATAAATCACACACATTTATGATTAACCAGAATGAGATTGCTTTCCCAGCTCCCAAGGCAGTCTTTACCGCAACACATGTTTTACAATATATGAGAGCTGAGATTATTACCCCTTCAGAATTCACAAAGCAATTATAAGCACCAGTGGACTTTTGATATAATGCAATTATATATTGCAGTATAACTCTTCTTACGAGTATTTTAAACTTTAGCTTCAAGCTGGTATACAAAAACCGCAAAACTTATTAGTTTATTTATAAACGTTACATAGGGCATAAAATAAGACAGAATTGTGGGATATTTTATACGTTAATCCATTAACGAGTTATGATTTGTTTGTATGGACTGATTTAAATGTTCTTTAAAAACGGAATTAAACGGTTTTTCAGTTATAATTGATGAATGCAATAATCTACAGAATGACATAATAATATTTCATAACGTATAATATTAATGTTTATAAGTTAGGGGTAGTAGTTAAGTAAGGGTTAAAAGTTTAATGTTTTTTAAGATTACTACATATGCGACTTGACTACACCAGATTATTTGTATTACTGTAGTATAATGTTTTTGTATTAATGGAGATAAAGTTTATGCCTATTATGAAATTAATAATAATCTGATAGTGCCTTAATGAAATTGTACCGTTGACCGTCTGTCAGCCCGCGTCTATGCGTTAAAAATTTTTATGAAGCTCCTATATCTTCAAACTTGTAATGTTACTCGTATGTACGAGTAAGTTCCTCTCGGGCCAAGCAAGAAACTTAAACAGTTTGTTTGGAAAATCTTAATCACAGAAATTTTGTTTACATCTCTTTAGATAAACATTACTCCAGATTCCATGAGTCAAGTCTTTGACAGCGGTACAGTCCACACGCTCCACTAAGAGGACGGTGATCTGGAGCTAAACATTACATTTATATAACCCTTTCCACCACAATTTCTTATTACATATAAGTTTACTTTACTTACTATTAATGTTTCTTCGTGCATAATTATTAAGTCATAGCTGAGTCAAACTATAACTTGCGTAATAAGGTGAAATACACAATAACGGCTTACACGATAGTTATAAACTCAGTGAAAACACGTCAAACATTTTCAAACTACAAACTAAAAACTATTGAACACACTGAGTTGTTTTATATTAAATTTATTTATTCCAAAAACAATTCTCGTATGCAAATAGGACACATTTATTGACGTGTAAATGATAGATTTGTTTTGTACGCATTTCTGGTGAACATTGAAAATGACTAATGAAATTGCTACGCGAAAAGCTTTAATATTTTATATCGACTCCTTTTAATATGAGCTAAATTCTCAAAGGGCAGAAACACTTTGCATGACTGCTGAACGACGAAACAGCAAATCACCTAACTGAATGAATTGGACGTCAAACATTTGACCTGCTTGCAGTGAATCTTTTGTTCATTTTAGTTTCGCCATCTTTAGTAACGGCAATTTAAGTCTATATTATTGTTTAAAATGAGGAGTTTTAAATGCTTGATTTCTATTAGCCCTTAAACTATGAGAACAATGAAATATCGGATTTTTTTAACTTCAAAGGAAACGTCAAATTGTATTCAATGAAATAGAACACAATTAAATAATTGCAACTTAATGCTGATTGAATAATAATATATCATTTAGAGAAGTTAACTATTTCCATATGTTACCTTTTACATTCACCTATATAAAATTGAAGCACTAATTTTCTCTTTAGTTGCAGGTAATTTTATTTAGAAGCTAGTTTTAATATAACATAATGCATATTGCAGATGTAATAGGCATACTATACAAATATTAAAGAATAAATATTTTATTATGAATAAATACTACCTACAACTACCCACAGAAACACATTAATGTTTAAAGCCGCCAATCACTTCTAACAATTTACAATCTATTTATAATAATCTTAGAAAATGTATATAAACATTTTTTTTGTTTACCATAGTATAAACCATATTATTATATTAAACTTTACAACGTATATAAATTAAATTACCGAAGGACGAAATAGGATGTAAATGAGATGCAAAGAGAATAGCGCACAGACGGATAGAATGATGGACGGACTATATAAATGTTATGAGACCGTTGCAAGGGCTCAAAACACTAATCCGAATTGAAGGACCAAAATGAATGGGATAGGGAATGATCCTGACGGTAGGGAACTGAAATGAAAGGTGTTAAAATACTTAACAACAAATCAATCATGTATAAACAAATTAAAGTTGCAGAGTTAAATAACACATTTAAATAAAGACACTTCTTTTAGGTAAGACAGGATATTGTATTACAAATTAGATTGTAACAAATGTTAATGAATTGTAAAGTATAGTAATTTACACTCACCGGTAGTAAATTAGAACTCATAAAGCGGCGAACTAAAGAGTAAATTGGAAACCTAGAAAAAGGAGAGTGGAAAATAGGAAGCCAAAAATAATAACCAGAATCAAGCTTGGTATGAGAAAGACAACAAAGACACCTCGGAAAAGGTCAAGTTCACCTATAACTCAGCGTATAGGAGTATGTCTTATCGCTCGAAACAGTCACAGACAAGAGAGATGTCAACTGAATATATCATGTGTCAGTATGCAGCCAGCTGATATAGCTTATTTAAATTAAATGTAAGATTACACATATAAAAGAAAGTAACCTTAAACATAATCATAATATGACATTATAGCAAAGTAATATCTAAAACGCCTTTTTCTTCTTATTTCTAAAATCTATAGAGCTTTTCCTTCAACCAAAAAATGGCTTTAAGAGTCTAGAACCTTTATTTCTAAAGATTATCGTTCAGACGGACAAACAGAATCGTTGGAGATGAGAATCATTGATTTTGAGAAGTAATCCTAAATAATCTATCTCGTTCGATTGGAGCTCTACCTCATTTCGTTACTCAATGAAATTTTAGGACAAAATAGATAAAGTTTCTATTAAAACATAATCGAAAATGTACTAGCTCCACCAGGACTCGTTTCTGTCACATATGTGTTTAAATAGCTAAACAAACAAATGATCTGAATATCAAATATCTATCAAACGTATAATTTATATAAAGTATGGCAATTTATTGATGGCTCAGGTACATAATACTAAACATATAAATTAAAGGGATCACTTGTTTGGACTAAACGTTAAAACTTACACCAGTTTCGCCACGAGTAAAAATAATTATTTTAAACTTAAAACGGACATTATTTGGTCGTATGTTATTGACACATAGCATAATATGTGATTTATTTGATAGAGAAAACATAGAACGGTTTAACTATTAACATTGTTTTTATTATTACCAAAGCGACAGGAAAATGGTTAATTAGTCTCTGAATATTCACTAATAAATAAAACCGTTTTTATTCCATAAGTCGTATAATAACAAAAAAAACTTTTAATTATTTAGTGTAACAGTGCGTGTAGATAGAGATTTACGTTATAAATCAAGGTGAACACAATTGTCAGAGAAACTCGGGATGGAGGAAGTGTTTAAATGTGAACAATAGAACAGTGAAACAGCTCGGATATGTGACGACATAGTAAGCAGGTTAAGCAGAAGTGATATAACCGGTGACCTCATAGCGGTTACATGGAACTACTCGTATTGCACTGCGCCTCGTTCTCTCGGGTACTTGGCTACAATTGAATAGCGTTCAGCAAAAATGTTACGGAAACTACTTTTTACTAGCTATAAATTTCCCACCTAATAAAAGATTTGTTACACATATTCCTGTTCGGCAAAAAAATACCTATAATAGTTTTAATTCTATTACCAATCTATACAAAAATAATACTTCCGGTTGCAGAGTACAGTTTTTGTCCCTGACTTTTAAACAGTTATTTCAATTACACATCTGTAATGGACAAGACGGGACTTGGGAATTAGATAATCTGAAAATTAGTTGGCCGCAAAATCTGATTTTAATTTAATCTTTCACAGTAATAATTATTACAATACTATTCACATTCCCTAAACTGTAATTTAAAAATATATTAATCACTCATCAGCGACACAGTAGGTTAAAAATTTAAGATTTTAGAGGGAAGGGCAAACACGGAGCGACGCGTTACCTTCGAGTACCGGCAATCAACTCACTCCACTCACATACCTTTTCGCTACAAATTTTTGTTAAATTGGCGGACTAGACTCCGTACGGTGCTGCTCCCAAACGATTTACTTGAGCGTAACAGAGTCTAGAAACGACACAGCTTGGCCAGACACAGGGCTTTTAAAATTACAGTTTAGGGAATGTGAATAGTATTGTAATAATTATTAATGTGAAAGATTATTTTTTATTTTTTATTTTTTTTTATTTTTTTATTTTACATTTCAACGGACATCTCCATTTTTACAGTTTTGAACATAATATTAAACAATGAAAGTAAACAACCACAGTGACAAATAGAGCAATAACGTTTAATAAACTATTTAAGTGACGAAACGGATATAAACTATGAATGACAATAACGTAATTAATTATTAGTGTACCGTGATTTGAACTATGGAAAACAACGAACAATAACAGCAATAAATTAGCACGAAACAATGAGAATAAACAAGATTAGACAAGAAATAACAAGACACAATATATAAATAACAGCAATGAGAGACGTACAGATAAAGTGTAAGAACGAAATTGTGCAACTCCTAGGCAGATAACTCATGCAGATCGGCGATCTTCCTCTTGAGCACTGGTATACTGTCCACAAAAAAAGTCAACGATGTCGGCGACGCTATTACCAGAACTCTGAAGTCGGTACATCGTATCGTTTGCTGCGTAGTTGGTGCGATGTTGCTGCCTAGCGAACAGGTCTCTGGAGCGAGTGGCTGAAGGGGTCCTGAAGAGGATCTGGCTCAGCATATCGGGACAGTCGATCTTGCCGTTAAGGATCTTTGACAGCAGTACAACGTCAGCGGAGAATCTGCGATCCGCAAGAGTCAGGAGTCCCAGATCACGAGACACTTCCCCGATGGGAACCTGACGGTAGAGAAGACCACTCCTGACACCCACTATTCGAATAAATCTTCTTTGAATAGTCTCTAGTTCATCTATGAGAAACTTCTGGTGGGGGTTCCACACTGGAGAGTCATATTCAAGGATTTGGCGTACCAAAGCACAATACAAAGTTTTTAAAGCCGTGTCACTTAAGCCTTTTGAGAATCGGGAGACAAATCCAAGCATTTTGTTTGCTCTGCTGCAAATGTTTCGCACATGCAACTCAGGATTCAGTGAAGGTACTAATGTAATACCAAGATCTTTTACCTGCAGTACACGAGTTAAGGGCTCCCTGCGTATATTGTACTCATGGACAACGGGGGAGAGATTCCGATGGAAGGTCATCACTTGGCATTTCTTAGTGTTGAGTTTCATTTTGTTCTCTTCGCACCAGCGGTCGATCGCACAAAGATCTTCCTGGATTCGTAGGCAGTCCTCTTCAGTGGATACGATGGAAAACAGTTTCACATCATCAGCAAACAGAAGTGAGTCGCATTGTAGAGCCTCAGGAAGGTCATTTATGAAGAGTGAAAAGAGATAGGGTCCCAACAGCGATCCTTGGGGAACTCCAGAGTATGAAATGAATTCTGATGAAGTGGCCAAAGCAAACTTGATGAATGAATTAAATTAAAATCAGATTTTGCGGCCAACTAGTTTTCTGATTATCTAATTCCCAAGTCCCGTCTCGTCCGTTACAAGTGGTGTCAGGTGTGAAGGTGCGGTTCAAAAGTCCATGATTAAATTGTTTCCACGTTTCTGCGAGTCCTACGTAGCTGAGAAACCCTGTGGAGATGGGACTACGGATCATCAGCGATTCCAGTAAGTAAAAATAATCTATTACGCTTAACCTAAGCTAGCAATAATAATCAGCTAGCAGATTAATTGTTTTTCTATTCAAAATTTATTTTGTATATTTTTAGAGAAAGGGCACAGATATTAATTAATAAGTTGAAATTTGAACATAATCTGGTAATATATTATCAATTTAAATTAAAGCATATTTGGAAAAAGTATTTAAATTTGACAGTGATGCAATGATTTAGGCATCAGCTCAGACTATCATAAAGGCAGTGAAGCCTCACAGTCCACGTTAACTGCTACTTATTCGTAGTTAACAGTATTTTAACTATAACCCTAACTTGTTTAACATACAATAGAAGCTTTTAAACTAACCTAGTATTAGTATAAACTAATATTAGAATAACCATACCTAGTGTGTTAAAGTGCGTTGGAAGCCGTCTGGGCGTCATTGAAAATGGCTGATAATTAATTATAATTGATTGATTGAATTTAATGTCAAATTAAAATAAATAGAATAATAATAACTTGAGATATCGACTCTGAAAAATATAGAGTCGCATTGTGGCTAATTTTGAATGTCAGGTCAAAAGACGCCAGCGCATTTGACATACTATAGAAATTAATTAACTATTGATTGTTTATTATTTATTATTGATTGCGATAGTATGAACTTACAACATAAGTAGTAGAATCACAAGGAAATTAGAATTGAATGGTTACCGATTCAATAAGTGATAACTAGCTATTCTATGATAATTTCGGAATTTAATTCGATATTTTAATCTAAGGACTTAGTCGAAATTTTTGGACTTTACTGATTACTGTAGGGTGCCTATGGCGGTGTGAGGAATAGCTTCGTGACTAATTCAATATTAAAACTTGTTATTGACTTAAAAGTTTATTCAAAAATCGGAAACTAAATTTATCGAATTTTAAATTTAAAATATTAAACGCTACGTGGACTTAGGCGTATAACTGTGATGATTAGTTAGAAATTTGAAGAGATATTGCGTGAGGGTATGCTTTAACGACGAGTAATTAAAAAAAAATTAATTGATTAATTGAACGTGACAATTTTTAAAATTATTTGAAGAGTTGAGTTAGTGTATGGAATTTTCATTTCCCCTTTGGAATTTAGTATTGGCATACACTATGAACGCGTATCTCTTGAAAAAGGAAGAGAATCAATACGAATTGAAAATCCGCGGACAGCCTACTTCCGTTACGGCTGAAGACTTAAGAAGACGGCTGACAAAGTGTGTTAAGGCAGGTACGCCTATTGATCAGGCTGTCTTAGCTTCCTTAAATGTAGATGAGGAACAGGAGGCCTGTGAAGATAAATATAAGTCATTGGCTGCCTCCGCGAATGAATATGAGGGGGACTATACAGACACTGAAGGTCAGCGTCTTCAAGCCAGGATGTGGCATAACTATTTAAGGGCGGGACGTATACCAATAGGCGCATTAGTTGACAAAATTATCGCAAAACGTCATGAGGTGTTAATGGATAAGACCGAAGAACTTTGTGACGCGGCCGAAGCCAAGAAAGACGCGGCAAACGCCGAAGCTGAAAATTCAACAGCCGAGCAGACCCCGCGGCCCAAAAATGCGGATGTGCACTCGGCTCCAGAGGCAACAAGCCACATCACCGTCGGTGCACTTGCTCGATAAATAGATTCAACCATCGCGATCACAACGCAACAAAATTCTAATTTAACGTCATCCGCACAAAGAGGAGTGCCTGTGTATAAATGGGGATTACAATTTGACGGCCAATCACAGAGCGTAGGGGCGATTCTGCAGAGAGCAGAAGAACTGCGCAGGGCTCGAGGGGTCACCACAACTGAACTGTTTGATTCGGCAGTGGATTTGTTCACGGGACCTGCCCTAACGTGGTATCGATCCACGATAGGCCGTCTCAGGAACTGGGAACAGCTGTGTAGGGATATGGAACTGGTCTTCCAACATCCTGACCATGACATATACCTACAGCAAGAGATATTCAATCGAGTTCAAGCCGAAATAGAACCCATTTACTTATTTATCGCTGCGATGGAGGGGTTGTACAATCGCTTGTCAACACCCGTAGTAGAAGAAGTAAAGCTTAGGCAAATATTGCATAACTTACATCCGCAGCTGCAAGACCGGCTTGCTCTTTTTGATGTCACCTCTCTTGAACAACTGAGAGTGATGGGTAGGAAGGTAGAAGCGGGACGCTTGAGGTCCGTCACCACGCGTGCGGTAACATCTAACGTGGGTGTACTCGAACCAGACTTAGCATATCCTCCTCCTCCTCACGGGCCGACTCGGGGCATTGCCCGTCCCACGCCTGAACGCAAGGTGTTCCAGGCAGCCAATACCTCAGATATTACATCTTTTAATTGTCATATGAAAGGCCACATCTCTCGGGACTGCAGGAATAATAGAGAGGACCGCTCTAGTCGAATAACGTGCTGGCGTTGCAACAAGGCAGGCCACATACAGAAAGATTGTAGAGTTCGACTAGACTCTAAAAGACCTCATTAGGGAAACGGGAGCGGGGTAAGTGGATCCACCGACACGAAGCCCTGGAATTAAAGAAAGCTGTTTCGCAGCTACCTACTAAGGTGAACCTAAAGATGTGTACGACTCGTAAGAACTGCACTACTGAGAAGCAGGTCAGGATTGTCCCCGAGATTCGAGATGTGGTAGATGAACTTGTAGCCATCGGTAACATAGAAGATGCAGAGGGAAAGGTCCTAATTGACACTGGAGCGCAGGTTTCCCTCGTAAAAAGAGGAGCCTCATCCGCTGAGCTCACCAAACCAGACGTAATATTGAAAGGTATTTCTGGTAGGACATTGAAAACTTACGGGCGACAAGAATTGACTTTAAAAATGAAACCGGGCGTTGAAGTGGTAGGAAATTTTGTGGTTGGGAACCTCCCTAAGGGATACCTAGCCGTACTTGGTTGCGATATTTTGGGCAAAGGAAACGGAGAAATAAATGTTGAACATGGTCTACTTCGGTTGTATGGTGGAGACATTTGGTTAAATCGGATAAAGAAAGGGGATCCTAACCGTCCCTCAGCTAGCTGTGCACCACCAAAACAGCAACGCTATGTGTACTGCTGTAGCGATGTGAAAATTCCGCCCCGGTGTGAAAAGATTATCCAAGTGAAGACTAACCGATGTGCCACCGGTTCCGACGACTTAGAGGGAAAGGACGTGGTGATTGAACCCCCTGACTTTATCATGCACGGTGTTTATCTTGCTCGAGCCCTGACAAAGGTAAAAGGAAACCGCTGTTGGGTCAAGACCGTAAACGCAAGTGCAGAGGAGTTAACTCTACCCAAGAACTTGAAGTTAGGAACGCTCGACAGAGATTTTGACCCAGTGGTGGGTGGAAATCCTGTGCGACAAAAACTACTAGTTTTAGCAGATAGTCATGGTCGTGGACTCCAGGAAATACTATCCGAAAGACTACCTAGAAATTTTGATGTAGAAGTCTTTTTCATGCCCAACGGAAAACTAAAACAAGTAACCTCGAAATTTGGTAGTACTATTGATACATTGACCGAGAACGACACGGTGATCTTGATAGGGGGAACAAACGATGTTGACAAGTGTGCGCCTTATCCGTTAACCCTGAAACAAGCATTTGAAAATTTTCCGGTGAAGTGGAAAGCGAGAGTAACTGTTCTGTCGATATTTGACCGCTATGATCAAGACCTCAAATCCGAACTTGGAGATGCCAACGGAGTTCTTAAATCCATCATTCAAAATTTAGCTAAAAATAGAGATAAAATTCAACAGGGTAGGATTGAATTTCTAGACCATAAAGGAAAATTAAGCCATAACATGTACACAAAGAACGGGTTGCATCTGGACCATCAGGGAAAAGTGAAATTGGCCACTGTTGTGCGCGAAATAGCACTTCATAGCTACAAAAGGCCACAGGCAAAGAGTAGGCATGGTGAGTCGTTCTGACGAATCCGACTTAGAGGCGTGCTTGGACGAGAAGCTTAGGCATCGGCCAAGTCACAAGCAGAACCTTGTGAAGTCCACTATCATGGAATTCAAAAATGTTCTTGCTCACAGTGAAGACCAACCTTTGGGTTGTACTTCGGCAGTGACACATGTCATACGAACCGGGAATGCAGCCCCTATTTACAAAAAAGCGTATCGCGTACCATACCATCAGAAGGCCACACTTGACGAATTAGTTAAAGACCAACTAAACAAAGGTATCATTGTTCCTAGTCAGAGCGAGTGGGCATCGCCTGTAGTACTAGTGTCTAAGAAATCTCCTGACGGTACCCCTAAATTAAGGTTTTGTGTCGACTACAGAGGACTTAATGCGGTGACTACCCCTGACGTGTACCCCCTCCCGAACATCACAGAAACACTGGACTCACTTGGCGGGTGCCAGATATTCACGACGTTAGATCTCCGGTCTGGGTATCACCAGATTCGTGTTGACGAAGATAGCCGAACAAAAACAGCATTCAATGTCCCCGGTGGACATTATGAGTATCGGCGTATGCCATTTGGACTAAACACGGGTCCGGCCACTTTCCAAAGACTAATGGACTCAGTTTTAATGGGCTTGAAAGGTGAGAAATGCCTTGTCTACTTGGATGACATAATTTTGTTTTCCAGGGACTTGCCTTCACACCTGGAAGCCCTTCGTGAAGTGCTTTCGAAATTAAAAAATGTGAACCTGACAGTACAACTTAGTAAATGTAATTTTGTGGTCAATGAAGTCAGCTATCTTGGTCACGTAATCACTAAAGGTGTTGAATCAGATCCTGGAAAGGTATTGGCTGTAAGGGACTTCCCTGTGCCCACTACGGTGAAGGACGTGAGCTCTTTCCTAGGCTTGGCTGGCTATTATCGCCGCTTCATTGACGGCTTTGCCACCATTGGACGTCCACTATTCGAGTTGACCAAACAGGACAGCGAATTTGTGTGGACACCAGAATGTCATGAGGCTTTTGAGCTCTTAAAGACAAAACTAATATCTGCCCCTGTGTTGATATACCCTGACTTTACCAAGCCGTTCATATTAGCGACAGACGCGAGTACTTTTGCCTTAGGAGCAGTCCTCTCACAGGAGATAGATGGCCGGGAACACCCCGTAGCGTACTGTTCTAGAACATTATTCCCAGCCGAGAAGAACTACTCGACAACCGAGCGCGGATTATTTAGTCTAGTCTGGAGTACAAAATATTTCAGATGCTACTTGTTGGGGCGTCCTTTCAAAGTAATCACCGATCACTCCGCTCTAAAGTAGATAATGTCGTTTAAGGACCCTAGCAGTAGGCTGATGAGATGGTCGTTGCGACTAGCTGAGTTTGATTTCACGGTAGAACATAAAGCCGGAAAAAAACACACTAACGCGGATGGGCTAAGTCACGCAGTGCGAGCGGTTAAACAGGAAGTGCTCCCTGTCGTTGACCTTGAGTTACTTAGAACACGTCAACGCGAAGATCCCGTAGTTCAAGGTTTGAGACAAGCCAAGAACTTCCGGATGAGCCCGGAGAAGGTCCTGTACCGTTTGAGCTCGGGTGAAAAGAAAATTGTAGTACCAACTTCCTTAGTTCAGGAGATAATTAGGATCAATCATGATTTGCCCACAGCCGGACACGCCGGAGTGGCAAAAACACTAGACCGGGTGAAACAGAAGTTCTGGTGGAGAGCTATGGAAAGAGACGTTATGAATTATGTCAGGACATGTCGTAGCTGTAGCCAACGAACGAATTACGGTAAAGCGAAAGCGCCCCTGGGTGACGTCTTCAACGAACCCCAGGAGCCCTTCGAAGTGATAGCGGCAGATATAGTTGGTCCTCTGCCCATTAGCGAATCCCGCAACGTTTATATTCTCAGTGTTATGGATCACTTCTCCAGATACTGTGAGTTTGTTCCACTGCCAGATCAGACCACCAAAAGTGTTGCTCGAGCACTAGTGCAGAGGGTGATAACCAAGTTTGGCGTGCCAAAGGCCTTAGTTACCGATCAAGGAGCTAACTTTACATCCGGCTTAATTAGAGACTTATGCAAATTTCTGCACGTTATAAAAATCCAAACTACTGGTTTTCATCCTCAGAGTAATGGCAGACTGGAGCGGGTCGATTCCACCGTGATGAGAATGTTGAGTCATTTTGTTAACCGGAACCAGACCAATTGGGACGAATACTTGCCTTATGTCACCATGGCCTATAACTCCCAATCTCATGAGAGTACTGGGTATTCTCCGTATGAGTTAATCTTTGGTCGGAAAATGGAGGTTCCTATGGAAGCGGATCTGAAGATTACGGATGAGACAGATATATATGACAATCATATCGAAGCCCTCCGGGAGAAAACTACAGGAAGCTTACAAGGAAACTGCAGTGCTTAAAGCCAGAGCCCGATGCCGTAGTGAAAGTCAGTATAATAAGAAAGCTAAATTAACCGAATTCCGTGAAGGGCAGTTTGTATTATTGCATGTACCCAGTATAGGACGTCATCGTGTAAAGAAATTATTAAAACTATGGAAAGGGCTATATCCCATAGTTAGAGTGGTATCACCTCTAAATGTTGTTCTTCGAATACGAAAGCGAGAGGTCGTCGTGCACGTGAACCGTATCAAACCTTATAAGGAACGTCCGCGTCCTTCGACCGCGCAGAAAGAAAAGCAAAACGAGAATAGTTCCAGTGACGAAGAAGTAGATGATAGTGTTCTGCAGAACTTAAACGGAGGTGTAAAGGGTGACGATGAAACCCAAGCCTCGGTAGCAGTAGCCGGGCCTGCAAGTATCGGACGCCCAAAACGGAGTAAGAAAGAACCCGCGAGATGGGGTGACTTTGTTAGACTTTTGAAGAGCTTTGGAATAGTTGGGGAATAGTGCTCGCTACATAGCCTGGGAAAAGGTGGATATCAAATTTGATCGTGTCTCATGAAATCATAGATGTTCTGTTGTAGGCATTTAGGCGTTTTGTTGGTCCTGGAAGGCGTTCTCTGCTTCCACCAGGGTGTCATATTCGAGAAAGAAGGGGACGTTTTACTTACAGACAGCTACTGGACTGTGGTGCTCCAGTACAACCTGACAGGAGTGGAAGAGGAAAACAGAAATCTAAGTATAATCTTGGTAAAGGTAAGAGGTCAGTATGATGAATTTTTCAAAAATCTTCTCTCGCAAAACAATAGCTTACGTACCATAGTGCATGACCTTGAAACCAGTTTCAGATACGAATATTATGGACTACAAAAGATGGTGACCGACTACGTTGGCAAAACGAGTGACTTGGTCACTCTGCTGCCGCGTACCCAAAAGAAGCGCGGTCTGTTTGATGCCGGTGGTCATGTACTAAAATTCTTGTTTGGAACTGTAATCGATAGCGATTTGGAAGTTATGAATAGTAAGATAGATGATGCCAATATAAGGAATGATTAAATATATCATGACACAAAAGATCAATTAACTGTCTTAGATAACATGCACTCAGAAATTTTAAACCATTCGAGGGTAATAAATAAAATGATTTACATCTTGAAAGCGTATTACCAAGTGATGCATGACAACATGGCTCAAAACTCCAGAACAGAATCCGTTTCTCAAGTTTGTTTAATACTCTTTTCCGATACTTAAAATTAAGTTGTGCCTTGTCAGAAATTAAAGATGCCATTAACCTTGCTGTACAAAGAATGAATCAACTTCACCAAGCTGTAGAGGACTTGGCTGCTAATAGGATGACAAGCAACCTATTACCCCCTCATCAGTTCCTAGAAGTCCTGAAATCTGTAAAACAGGTTATACCACCACCTACAAAATTATTCTTAGACGTTAAGTTAGAAAACCTCCATAGCTTCTATAAATTTGCAATAATCAAATCGTATGCTACGGAAACACAGCTTAGAGTACTCATTAAGCTCCCCTTGAAAAATGATAACCAAGTGTATGAAGTTTTCAATGTAATAACTTATACTGTTTTTGACCCTTCTCTAAAATGATGGGTGAAGTGGGAAGTAGACGACCAAAAATTAATAGTTAGCAAGGACAGACAAACCTATACCGTCTATTCATCTGACCATTACCGAAGTGAGTGTAGTTTCGGCCCTTTAACAGTGTGTCCTCTGTCGGAAGTGTTATTTAATGTACACCAACGACCAAATTGTCCAATTGAAATTTTGCTGAAAGAGAAAATTACGTTGTGCACTAGAAAGTTGATATCCGGCCTAAAATCCCCAGTCCTAATTAGAACTCCAACCCGATGGATCTATACTATCTCGGGTGAAGACAAAGTAGTATTGAATTGCTTTAGACGGGATGCTGGTCTAAACGTTAGTATAACCATTCTGAAAGGGGTGGGTGAAATTCCGAATCGGGATCGATTTGACCTGATTGCAGACGGGTACAGGATGCCTGCCCGATTCTTCGGCAGCTCCTGGCACTCGAGCGATTTTGGAAAGATAACTTTTCCTGAAGTAGATGGAATATATAGTAAAGAAGAAACCGAACTGTTGAATCAGGACGTGAATGATACTTTGAAGGTCCTCCAAGCATTGGATGACCAATTTGGCACTCTAAGCGTAAAGGAGTATTCTTTAGAGAGTACTTTCCAGCACCTCAGAGTCAATCGTTTTAAGCATCGTATAGTTAAGCAGGTCATATTGAGTGGATCTACCATTACTGTGTTATTAATTATTGTTTTTATCTGTTTGAGATATCGAGTACGAGTTGCCAATCTGCTCCGTGCCAGCCTGAGAGGTAGCCGACGGCACCCCGAAGCTACCCGGACCGATGCAGACCTCAGAGACCTTGGGAAGTCGATTGTCCCAGATGAGCAGACCGTTAGAGAGAGTAACCAACCAGAACGAGAGTGCGTACTAGGAGGATCTGGTATTATCGCATAACCGAAATCCAAGCTTGGTGTGTACTAGCCGTTACGTATGTGCCAGTCGTATGAGGATCCTACGAACGTAAGTGAATTCTAATATTGTGTTGAGCTCAACCTGAACGAGGAACTTTCGACAGTGTTTCGAGATTGATGTGTCTCCGTGTGAACTTACAAGGGTTGACCCATGGTGCAATTATTATAGGCCTTGAACAGGAAAAATCGAATTTTTCTAACATTGGGACCATTTACAGGGGTTTAGTTAGTAAGTAACAAGATTTTGAAATGTTTCGTCATATTATAACTTTTGTAACATTGTAACAATTTAACGTTGTGTTATTAATTTGTAACGAGTAGTCGTAGGGTTTCATTGGAGGCTGGTAATGGAGAATTATCCATAAATTAATATTACTATCAATATCCAATGAGTGATATCTGGTGTCCACAGAAAGGTAAAGCCGGCACCCCATCCCCCTTATACCCATTCCTATCGCTTCCCAATACTGGACTGTGGATGCCTAAAGAAAATAAATTATTAAATTATTAATACATGATGAGCGCACAGCAATTAAGACAGTGGTGAATGCCTTGCTGTGGGATCTCCCGGGCCCCATCAGCAAGACAACTGCTGTACCGTTGCCAGCCCTACCAAAAGGTTACGCAAGCACTTTCAATATTATTTTAAACTAGCTCACGAATAATACTCAAACTCCAATAGTATATAGATGATTGTTTAAGGAAATTATAGGTTGTAATTCGTGAATTTTTTGCTGTTTAAGTGAGCTAAATAGTACTTGATGTTTTAATGTGTTGTTATGCATGCCCCTAAATTTAGGTTTCAAAATGCTAGATTAAGAAAATATCAAGCGAACCATGTTTGGCACTAGAAAGCCCCTGACCATTTGACACTGTGAGGTCAATATTATTATTGACCAGTGAAGTACTACAGTATTTATATTGTAGTATTACCAACCAACGATTCTGCATTGTTCCTAACAGTAAAATGTAAGTACTATTACTTACAAAATATCTAACGTCACCTAAATTATTAAAAGGAAATAAGGAACAGTGATTATTATATATTTATTTAGTAAGATATAAGTCCAAGTGATAGTTGCTCGGAATATTCTAGTTGATCTCAACTGAGTTGTTAAGCGGAAGTAGCCCGATACCCGTGGCAGCTTTAGCTGCAGCTGGCTGAGGAATTTGCTGATTCTGCTGATTCCAGCCTGTGTCTGGCCAAGTTGTTTCTAGACTCTGTTACGCCCAAGTAAATCGTTTGGGGAGCTGCACCGTACGGAGTCTAGTCCGCCATTTTAACAAAAATTTGTAGCGAAAAAGTATGTGCGTGGAGTGAGTTGATCGCCGGTACTCGAACGTAACGCGTCGCTCCGTGTTTGCCCTTCCCTCTAAAATCTTAAATTTTTAACCTACTGTTTCGCTGATGAGTGATTAATATATTTTTAAAATTACAGTTTAGGGAATGTGAATAGTATTGTAATAATTATTAATGTGAAAGATTAAATTAAAATCAGATTTTTGCGGCCAAATAGTTTTCTGATTATCTAATTCCCAAGTCCCGTCTCGTCCATTACACATCTATAAGAAGGTTGCATGTTACAATTTTATTGAGTTGTTCAGATATCTCATTAATGTACTGTCAATATAGAATTGATAGTGCTATAACATTACAATAAACTTTACTATCACTAGGAAATGAATAAAAAGTTTGCTAATATTAATTTTATTACTGGGCAAGGCCATTCATAATACAGGATTCCATCATCAGGCACTTAAAAAAATAATTGTTGATTTTATTAAAGCGCACTATTGCGTTGTTGAAAGTTCCCCCAAATCTCACACGAACTTTTATTATTCCATCACTGGCCTAAAACCTAAGTTATTAAACAATCATGTAAAATATGTTAAGTGACCAGATATCTTTAGAAGATTTTATCTGTAGCTTTAAATTTTACATGAACATTTTCTCTATTTAATTTTAATACCTATAGAAAACAAATGGCCAGGGATAACATATGTCGTTGTATATATATTCTTTACTTTTAATGAAGACTTCGAAAATGAGTATCCCATCCATCACATCATCAACAACTTTGTTAGTTCTAAGCTTTCAACCGTGCGTTAATCAAAACTTTCTGTCCAGGGCTACTCATGGCTCTCATCGGGAATATCCGTTTGTATTTGTTGCCTTGTGGATCCTTAGATTTATATTCTCTACCATTTATTTCGATTCTTTACAATGTTATTGTTTATGCTAAAATTTTACCAGACTGTCCGTTTAAATTTACTGTTTAAGAATAATGTAAATGTTCCTTAAAAAATAGTCTAGTTTTATATTTGTCACAAATAATCCGTTTCCGTATCCACAATGTTCCTTTTGATACATACTGTAAAGATCTGAAACAGTTTTCTAGTGGAACCATTTAGATATATGCTGCTATCTTGATGGAATAACATGAGCAAAAGTGCAAAATTTAATAATTCGTTTAATACATTGTGATCGTAACAGTTTCTGTTCATATAATTGAATCATTTCTTTGAGCAGTGGCAGGTGCTACCCAAATTGTAACTAGCATCCCTGCAAAGTTTGTTATGTCAAAGTTTGGATATACTTGTTTTGCATTAGTATAATAAATTATCTAGTAAAACCGTTTTTAAATTATGTTATTGCTATACACGTGATTCGGCGTACATCCATCACCAGTGTACATTAACCTCTAAGTAAATAATAAACTAAATATATACATTTGGACCATTTAAACAGATTTTTATATGACACCGTTGTAATGTTAATTAGTGTCCAGTATTTAATCATTTACACTTTTAGTAATTGAGTTTTCCTTCATATGCTACTTAAATTTTATGAGGATCTTTATAATAATTAGGATATATATTTAATGCTTCTTTTGTGTTTTTTTCCTATCTTCCATCGATATCTAACATTTTATGTTCTTTTCCACATATGTTGTAATTATGGTCCGTTTATAAAAAGTGAAATGTTATTTTATTGTAGACATATTATTTGTTTTCTAAGCTTGTATATATTTCAGCCAGTTTTTTCCAATATATTAGCTTTCACAGTCACTGCAATAAAATTTTTACACTCCAAATTGTTTGTATAATTCTTGAGTATGATTTTTGGTTCATTTTGTTTTTAATAATAAACTTAATCAAATACTTCCAGTTTGGTATATGATGGAACATTTTTAATTTCGAAAGGTTTTCCCAACAGCTTTGATTAATTCAGTATTTAAAGGTACACACATATATTACATAATTTTAAAAAACATAATTTCCTGTTTCCTTCTTAATAATTTTATCTACAATATGGGATTGTTATCCTCTTTACAATTAGATACTTTATTATTCTTATTTCTATAATGTTATTCTCATCAAACATTGGTAAATATTCTGTTTATCAGTGTTTTAAATATGTTAACACTTACTACTTAATTATACGAAGAAACATTGACAAAAGTTTAATTCTTCAAAAAACTCAGCCTAATAAAGGTAAAAGTTATAGGAACAATTTTTCAGTACAGTTCGTATACTAAAATAGTACATGTGATGTAACATTCGATAATGTCATTTTTATTTTTATAATTATTTGTTTTACCACAGTAATTTTAATTTTTTACTCTAAGTAACTATATATGCTAAGTAATTTTTTTAGATTTTAAAAGAGATTAAAAAAAATATATATCAACTATTTTTGTAATCATAGAACGTGATTTGCACATATTCAAAACGTAGTTTGTTTTAATATAATAATTTATTTTTAATATTTTCATATATTTTCTTAGTTTATTATAAAGTACATTGTTTTGAATTACATACACTTAGGCTGATGTTTGAGGTTAAACAGTACTTCTATATAATTCGTGATTTACTGCAAGCAATTTCCTAGCAATTAGCCCCAGCCCTCACCAGATGGCAGTTTAATTCTTGGGGTTTAGAGTATCTCTCTGGCATTGCACCTGTTACTCAGAGCCGTCTTTCTTTAATGCAAAAATGAAGCTTTAGAAAACCAATTACAATTAGTTGTAGTGTTATTTATATCACTCGATTTACTTGTACTTTATTTTCCCACAGTGGAAATAACAGTCTAGTAAATTTGATTTTTATTTTAAATAAGTACCCTATTATATATATATATATATATATATATATATATATATATATATATATATATATATATATCCAAAACTATCGTTTTCTATAATTATAAAATGTTCATAATTCAGTAGTGTTATTATATCGTTATTATACCATTTTCACTGAAACGAGAACATTAAACACTCCCTAATTTCTAAAAGCTTTATTACGTTTTGTGATAAGAATTCATAGTATTATGTTACACATTTTAGCTGCTCTTATATGCTAAAATGTAAGTATTAAAAACATTGTACAAAGTTATTTTGTTTATAGCCCTTATATGTTGTATTATTATGTGATACTGTAACATAAAAAAGATTGTAAATTTGTTTAAAAAAGTGTTTTAGTGTGTGCTAACAGAATTGTTTTTAAATTTTCACTTTTCCAATATTTATTTCTGTTTATTTTGAATAGCAGCATAATATTAACCAAATCCTCTCATATACTATGGGTACAATGCAATAGAATTTAAATTTTGTTTATTATAAAAATCAAATTTTTAGTATAGTATAGTACAGTTTTGGTAAAATATAAATCCAATAGTTTTTATATAAGACTTGCATACATACAAGGTTTAGTTTTTTCTGTTATTTAAAAACAAATTATAAGATTTCTTTAGGAAAGTTTTTACTAATTTATATGGAATATCACGTAGTCATTTCGAGAAAAGCCTTTTATATTTTACTGGTAAGTTTTGTTTCTTTGGTTTGTAGCATTCGTAAATAGATTTACTGAGCTTGTGCTTAGTAAAATAAATTCTAATATTATTATCATTTTTATTCAAATCATCAGTTTACATTCTCCTATAAGCAATACAAAGGTTATAAGAATACATTACCATTGATAAACCTTTTTGTACATTTTCCGATTAAAAATACATCGTTGTCTATCGTCCAATTTATAGTTTTGTTTTTATTTAATAACACTGAAATATACCTTTGGAAGGCAGATAGTGATTGATTTTCATATACATACCTAAGCCTCCCAAGTGGTACTATGGGAAACGTCACCATTTTTGTCACAGGTCTTGTTTAGTTTTGCGCATGATTGTTTTGTATGTTTATTCTGTGACATAAAATACGGTAGGAGTACGCCAAAACCTGGGTCGTGTAACAACTTTCGTCGAGGTTAATGCAAAATTTCTAGTTTATAGCTTATAAATTTCTTAAAATGTCCTGCGGCCTGACAAATTATGCCAGCCTACTTAGCAATAGTAATAAATGACTGTCAGCCAAATCATATTATCATAAATCTTATTCTTGTCCATGTTTCAAGTAAAATTTGATACATATAATATTTAAAAATATGTCGTGGACAATTAATAATTAGTGTGCATGCGTTACAATGTCCTATGACTATTCTGAGTATTTAAAAATTTCTTTTACTCAGCGGATATCTAGTTGGTATTATGGTGAACCATTAGAATAAGTTGAATATCTTCTAGAGTCCAGACGAATCCTGTGAAATAACAAGCTATACTAAACGAAGAAAATATTCCTTACATCTAAATTAAATTAATGTATACTTTTAAGTGGAATAAAATCAGCTCTTTTCGTTATAAAACGCGGAAGCCGTTATACAAAATGTTTCCAGTTCCGCTAACTTTTAGTCAAAAATTAAAGTGGAATATTTAATGAAAATATATTATATTGTATATTTACCAAGATAATGAAGTGGCCTGGATGCATAAACTAATTTAAAAATTCTCTTGTTGTGCTAATACAGGCAAAGGTGTTGGAGTGGAAGGAAGAGAGAACTAATTAAAGTTGAAGCCAGGAGCATTGTGGCGTTGGGCATGACGTAGTAGAGCCCTCCCCCTGATAATCCCTCAACTCCTTCATAATCTTCCCTGCAATTGTCGTTGAGTTCTATGTTACAAATAGGACATGAAGTACCAGTTTATTTATTGTGTCACGTTTAGAGTGTATTTTACTTTTTTTAAGTTATATATATGTATATGTATATGTGTAGTATATGTATGTATGTATATATATATATATATAACTCAAGGGATCTTTCGGTATGTCTATAATTGAAATGTTCAATGCTCACCTCCGCTGTAGATTTGATACATATGACTATTCATATTAACTTTAATTTAAGTCATATCAAAAGTATTAATCAAATAAGTTTCTCGTTATCGACTTTTAACGGAAGACATTTAAACAACTCAGAAGAAAAATAATTGATTTTATCTATGTAAGTAATTGAACTGGATTGATCCTAATACTATAACCTAAGATATTTGAAAACAGAACTTCAGTCGCTTGAAAGTGGAAATGAATTAATGCAATTATAAAATTACAGTGCGTAAGATAATATGTAAAATAACAAGTGTTTCAGGTCCTCATTTTTGGGACTTACGAGATGTAGAACGTGGACAATTTTACGACTATCCCTAGAGTCTATCACACAATAAAATTCTAAAATTGTACCATCTCATTTACGTTTTCTCAACAAATTGGGATATACAGCGCAGTATAGGCTTATGTGTGACACAATTTGCAAAAATATTTTTGTTTTATATATTGGAATTTTTAAGTAATATAATAACATATAAAACAGGAATGTAATAACATTTTAACAACATAACAAATCGTCCACATTGAACCTGAAAAATCATGCATTGAATTTCTAATGCAACAATCTATTATAACATTTATTTTAAATCATTTATAACTATAAATATTTTTAATTTATTAACAAGCAATCCAATAATTAAGAAATTTTATTTTTTGGGGTCTTTCATGTTCAATTACCAGTCATTATCAGATCCAAATAAATGAAATGTAAATAAGATTATGACAGTTTTAGGATTATTTTAATATGCCAATATTGCTTCGTTAATGTTATTGAATTTTGTTTTTGCAAATTGTACATCTAAATCAATAGTTCATCTTCAGCTTGACATTTAGAGTTGATGGTCGAAATCTACATTTATTTCGACTGGGCCGGAAAGGTATAATAAAAAAAAAATCTTAATTAAGTGAACTGGTGCATCGGTAAAATTTAGGTTTATGTATTTTTATGTAGTTGTTGTAAGATACACAATTAGTATAAGAGTATTTACGTTTTCCTAAATGTTTACGTATTGCGTTTTGCAAATATAACAGCTAAACTAATAACGAATTTTTAATTTGACAATTTAGAGATGTCGATCACATGCTAAGTTTTACCTTTTTTTCCGGCTGGGATAGAATAAATAATTCAATACAACGTAAGTCAGTAAATTGGGGTGTCTGTGGCAGTAGTTCCATATGGTCTGCTGCCTATCAAAGAGGATTGTTAATAATAATATAAATTGTTTGTGTACCTTGTAATATTTAGAACAGTTTATTGTTTTACTCAATACACACATATCTCGTTAACCTTTATATACAAGTTTTATTATTTAATAGGAATCTACCTAACCTTTTCCTATCGTGGTGACCCTGACGAGATGCGGTAAAATATAATTTGGGTACCCGAGTTATCTGCGTCTGAAGAAAAACACGTGTGCCAATCAATCAGCGAGGAAGAGCTCAGAGACAGCAAACCGGCGCAATTTTCTCGTAATTTTCCAGCTCTTGCTTTAACAGGCCCCGTTAAACGTTCATATTAATCCTCGTAACGAAGTCGGAATTAACATTTTAAAAACTTGCGGAACCCCCGACAAAGATTTTTAGAAATTGTTCCCACCACAACATCGATCTCTGTAAATGCCATGCAACGTGACAAAGGTATCGAGGGCATTATTTTGGAGACAACTGCTTTGGTACAAAAGCAAGTTGACGACCACTCGATTTCTCGATGTTTCCCATGTTTTCGGTCTTAGCTCAAAGCGTAATTACAACTAAGAGTCCAGCTCCTATGCGAAAAAAAACTGAATCGTTGGATCGGGTTTTCCAGTAGCAGTTAAAATTCCGACAAAACTCTAAACATTGTGTTCTAAACCCTTGCATTTTTTTGGGAAACAATTAAAAACAGTCTTTAAGAACAGAATCTTGTTGTTTTTCATCTAAACGCTGTCTTATTGTAGTTAAAAGTTATCAAAACGACTTTCTTGTTGATACTTTATTTTGTTTTCCTTATCGTTTTCTTCGTGAACGTCGTTTGCCTCTGAACTACGAACTTAGCTCCGCGCAAATGGAAGGAGAATCAAAATCTACGGTTTTCTAACTAGAATCTTAGACGTACTTACCAATGGAGATTTATTTTAGCTGATATTGATGTTGCCTATAATTGGTTCTGATTTTATTGCTCATTATCGTCTTTTACACGATTGTTGTAGGCAATCCATTATCAATGGATTTAACCACCACAATTTTTGGTTTTATTTTTTTATTCGTGCTTCAAATCTTTCAGAAACTTTCTCGCAAAGTACCATAAAATTTGAGTAATTCGTCCAATTTTCTACTCTTATTTATTAGTTTCCTGATATATATCGACCACCTGGTTTACCAAGAAATATCTATCACAAAACCGATTATCATATTTTGTACAACTCATGTACAACCTGTAACAAGCAAATTTCGTGCCGTGAATCCTAAAAAATTGCTCGAAAAGAGTTTGATGCCAGCTGCAATAACTCGTCCTGCCAAAAGTGAGTTGTCATCTCCTTTTTATTTAGCACCTTAAACTAGTTCAAGCCGGAGTCCTTGCGCTGGGTTATTATCGTGCGTTAAACAGTCGAACTATTTAGATTTTTATCCAGTGCGACATATTCAGGTTGCTACTTATTAAATTTATATCTGTAAATTAATTTTCAACATCGACTTAGTAAAAGCAAATGAACGCATTCCTTTACTAAAGAAGATAAACGATTCCTTTTTCGTTCATTTTCATAAAAATGCACCAAACTATAAGCCTATGAAGACTAAAACATTTATACATGATGTAAGAATGTTGAAAGGAATAACACAGTTACTTTAATGAACGTTGTAAAGACTAATAACTAAAATAAAAGTAATGAAATTAAGAGAAAATTGGAAAAACGAAAGAAGAATGAAAAAAGAGAGACATTAATTTAAATCGTGTTATAGGAGGAGATCAAGTCCATGTGATTTACCGAACTTACAACTGTAATATAGCTGAGCTAGGCACCTTCTCTTCTTGAAATTAAACTTTACTTTCTACTTTACAGATTATTTATTGCTAAGAAATTACGTAATTATGTTTTGTACACACACTCACACACACACACACACACACATACACACACACGTGAATAAAAAATTTGGCACACTCTATTGTTCACTAATATTAATGTTGTTATGTCTGGTAAAATTTGAATTAAATCTAGCCTTGATCTTGGTGATAATCGTGTACAATTTGTTTAGGTTCGTATCAAAGTTGTTACTCATTGTTTAAGAAGGGTAATCATGGTGAAATCGGAAATCTATTTGGTGAAATGTTATTGTAAGCAGACTCATTATCCTTAATATTTTCACTGAATTTCGAGTGTAGGGCTTCATTATTTGTAGTCAATCACAGACAAGCAGGAAACATACAGATGGTCTAGACAATGCATTTAGACCAATATCAACTGATTTCAACTGTTCCTACATAAGCCAATGTCAATTAATGCTTTATTTGGGTCGGATATGGCGAGGTAAACTATCTGAAACTTTTTTTAAAGAACTTGTACTTTAAATTACAATTTCTTACATGAGATGTTTGGTATGGAGTAATAAGTCGCGTTGGAAATTGGCAAGGTTTCAAAATGTAAATGCTACTTATTAGTATATCCGTAACATTATTTTACTAGTCATTTACTCGGTATCTACCTCAAAAGATTTATAGTCCACACAAAGATAGTTTAAAATTATATTATAAAGTTCGCTTTACAAAATATAAGTATTGGAAAAGGTAGATATTTCGAATGTTAGGATGTTTTGTAGCGTTACTGTGATATATGTCGCAACATGTAAAATAACCTTTCAAACTATAAATTATATATTTATAAATAATAAATTCATTAGTTTAGATATCAATTTTGCTTCACATTTAAGGTTTCATTCCTGAATATGCCTTCAATGAAATTTCTATTACAACGCAAACAACTCGCTTCAGTCACCGCTCATCAGATTTTCATCTCCTTTGGCTATATATTTGATTGAAGTTAGGGCTTGACTTTGGAATCAACCGATGAAATCATTATATCAAGTATTTTAAATGTCTATATCTACCGCAAATACTCAAATTTTATGGTACTTTGCGAGAAAGTTTCTGAAAGATTTGAAGCACGAATAAAAAAAAAAACCAAAAATTGTGGTGGTTAAATCCATTGATAATGGATTGCCTACAGCAATCGTGTAAAAGACGATAATGAGCAATAAAATCAGAACCAATTATAGGCACATCAATATCATGCTAAAATAAATCTCCATTGGAAGTACGTCTAAGATTCTAGTTAGAAAACCGTAGATTTTGATTCTCCTTCCATTTGCGGAGCTAAGTTCGTAGTTCAGAGGCAAACGACCGTTCACGAAGAAAACGATAAGGAAAACAAAATAAAGTATCAACAAGAAAGTCGTTTTGATAACTTTTAACTACAATAAGACAGCGTTTAGATAAAAAACAACAAGATTCTGTTCTTAAAGACTGTTTTTAATTGTTTCCCAAAAAAATGCAAGGTAGAAACACAATGTTTAGAGTTTTGTCGGAATTTTAACTGCTACTGGAAAACCCGATCCAACGATTCAGTTTTTCGCATAGGAGCTGGACTCTTAGTTGTAATTACGCTTTGAGCTAAGACCGAAAACATGGGAAACATCGAGAAATCGAGTGGTCGTCAACTTGCTTTTGTACCTAACTTTTACTTTAGATTGCGCTAGTGATGAATTTAAAACATCTCATTAATTTTAAATAATATGAAAACACTGTTATAAACCAATTATTAAACTAAGCTGACAATGTACTCGAAACCGATGCACTTACGTGGCTTTGAGATATGGAAAATTAACACTAGCTTTAATGAAAACATATAAATGAATAATAACATGCCTCAAAGATACATTCTCTCCCAGACTACAGTCGGTAAGACAACAAGACTCTTTAAATAAAACTTCATAAATGATCATTTTGAAGGGTTGCATTTACTTTATATGGATTCGTCCCTTTATACTGGCATTTGCCCATAAACCATAACAGGTTTATCTGTCTCCTATATTTATGTATATTTTCTTAATTGGGGCAAAAAGAAAACTATGGCAATGGAAATTTCTTCGACCAAAAGTAAATTACCACAGAAGGAAATTAACGTATTTTTACCGAAGTAGATTTCAGAGAGCAACAAACGTATAGTTTTTTGATCAGGGCATTACGTCAAACTCATCTTTGGCACCGTCATTTATATAAATGAATGGGGGTTTAAAAGAATTAAACACCTTTTGAACAAGAGAGGCTTCTCAGTTCTACGTATGTATTTACTTTTCCTTCATCGAAACAACATGACAAAACCTACCATGGGATTGGAAGCATCCTAG